>NC_133481.1:19618605-19626473 GCF_025370935.1 Choristoneura fumiferana | reverse complement strand
ACAAATGTTACAAAAACAGTATATAGAAATAGTGTATAGGAAATTCTACCATTGAGCAGGTCAATAGTTTTTAGATATTTAGGCAGCGTGATTACCTGTGACTCCAGATGCACCATGGATGTGAAAACAAGAATAGCCATGGCTAAGAAAGCATTCAATGATAAAAAACACATTTTTAAAGGCAAATCTCAAGGACCATTCGAAAAGATTTATTAAGACTACATCTGGAGTAAGCATTATATGGAGCGAGACTTGGACATTGACTGAGCGGGACCGAGACAGATGAGTGCGTTTGAGATGTGGTGCTGGCGGAGAATGGAGGGGATTAGCTGGACTGAAAGGAGAACTAATGAGGAGGTTTTAGAGTTGTTGAAGAGGAAAGGCGGCTGTTGAGGACGATTGAAAATAGGAGAGGGGAATATGCTGGGGCATCTGATACGACATGACAGCTACATAAAAACTATTTGGAAGGGCGAATAGAAGGCAGGCGAGGCAGGGAAGGCCGAGACGGTCATTTATAGATCAAGCCAGGAAAAAGTCAATGTCATGTCATATCAGGAGTGAAAACGCTGGCAGAGACCGAAAAGAGTGGCGATTACTCCACCGACAAGAGCTAAGCTCTTAAATTAATGATGATGATGAACAAATGTTAAATCATCAATCTTTCCGAATAATCGATAAAACAAAGTAATCATCGTAATCTTTATGTATAAATCAATGACACACAAATCACATGATGTTACATGTCCTTGACCTTAATTAATGACTAAAACATCAGCTTTGATGACATGGCATCAATCATTATTCATCATCATCATCATCATCATCATCCCAGCCTATATACGTCCCACTGCTGAGCACAGGCCTCCTCTCAGAACAAGAGGGCTTGGGCCATAGTTCCCACGCGGGCCCAGTGCGGATTGGGAACTTCACACGCACCATTGAATTTCTTCGCAGGTTTGTGCAGGTTTCCTCACGATGTTTTCCTTCACCGCAAAGCTCGTGGTAAATTTCAAATGTAATTCCGCACATGAATTTCGAAAAACTCAGAGGTGCGAGCCGGGGTTTGAACCCACGACCCTCTGTTTGAGAGGCGATAGGTCAAACCACTAGGCCACCTAGGCTTCATTCGGCAATCATTATTACATGCTTTTATTTAGCTTGCAACGTTCGTAAGTAAGTACTACCATAAGTAATTTTGTTTAGTAATTGTGGTTAAAAATTCGGAAACCAAACTTTTGACTACTTCCTGGTATTTTATTGAGCTGCAACTTGGCGTATTTTATGCAAATTCAGTGACAATATCTGGTGGTGGAATTCTGGGGGCCAGGATTGTTTTCGCAGGACGGCACTCTTCAACGATAAATAGAATTGACTTTAAACTTGGTACGGATTATTTGGGTGACAATGCAAGTACAATCAACAAAAAGCTTGTATTCAAAACCGGGCAAGAGCGTGTCGGACACGCCCAAAATAGGGTTCCGTAGCCATTACGAAAAAAATATTAATATTTTTCTATGGATTTCGTATTTTATACGGAATCTTCCAAGTTTATGTATATTTTATACCATAGGATGCTCTTAAACTACTAATAATTCTCAAGAAAACTTAGCCGTTATAGTTTTTCTTGAAAGTTTGATATGCTTATTGCTATCTTGAATTTTTCCAGCCACCGGTTTAGATTTTAGCGGGGGGGGGGGGGGAACGCTCGATTTTAATGATTTAAATATTTCGCAAACACATCCCTGAATCGAAAAATCGTCTTAACAAACCCCTAATGGTTATAAAAGACCTATCCAACAATACCCCGCACTATAAAGTTGGATGAGAAAAAAAAACACCCCCACTTAACGTCTGTGGGAGGTACCCTAAAAAAATTTTGTTTAAATTTTTATTGTAAGTACCATTTAGTCGGCATAGTTTACATATATATCCGTGCAAAATTACAGCTTTCTAGCATTGATAGTCCCTGAGCAAAGCCGCGGACGGACGGACGGACAGACAGACAGACATGGCGAAGCTATAAGGGTTCCGTTTTTGCCATTTTGGCTCCGGAACCCTAAAAATGAGATTGTTAACGAAATCTTCGGTTGAGTTTTCAACATTTAATTGCTTGGATGGCACATTGGATAGGAAACCAAAATGTATGTATCTATGTAATATTCCAAGCAGCCATAAGCTGAAGTGGGACTGAAAATCGTAGTGTCGTTGTCGTCCCTTTCTCTCGTATTAAAATGATATAAGCGTCAGCGGGACGGCAAGATACGAAGTTCGAATTTTGAAATTTTAGCCAGTGTTGCTAGCTTGCTATCCTTGGTAAAAAAAATAGTACTTAATCTGCACTGGTTATATTTTTAGACTTTGCTTTCTTATGGTAAAGATAATAGGAAAACTTTGTGTACATTAGTAATCAATTCTACTGTCCGCGCCATTGTCAATAAATTTTACTTTAAAACAGATTTCAGGGATATAACGTCCAAAGCCTCAGGTAAACTTGTGCTCAATTCATCAGGGAAGTTCTCCAAACTCCCAATCCGTCTTGCTGATTGACACTGATCCCTTTTCTATTTAAAGATACCTACCTGAAGCCAAATTAGGAAAAACAGAGGTTCATTTGGAAGTTTTTTTAGAAGTTCAGAAGAAACGAAATCTATTTGTAGCACAGATATAGTTTACACTAGATAAAGCAAACACTTCAATCTGTATGAAAATTGAAAACCAACCGTGTCACTTTTTTATATCTACTGTGACGTCTCAAGAGCGAATTAGCGATGTGAATTCCCCGATGTGCGCGCAAAATCGATTCAAATGCGCCGCCCGCCCGCGCCGAGGGGCTTGAGTCAGTCACTAGTCATGATTAGTCAGTTAGCGGTCAGTCTTTGTATGGGGCCAACCCCGACCTTTGGTCGGGGTTCGGACACGCGAAGTAGATGCATTTGCGTAATCTAGTGTAATCTATATCTGTGATTTGTAGGCTATCTTTGGTCTGCAAAAGTTTGCGGTGCCTTTAATTATTTTGATCATTATTTACTTATTCAACTGCGAGGCCAAATTAGTTGTAACCACAGTGGAAAACCAAAACTTGAACTTTGTATCGGACGTCCCACTCCATTTCTAAGCCGCTAGGCTCTTGACAGAGTGGTCATGTTCATCCGATGAGGGTCGGCAGTGAGCCTTCATCGTGACTTTCTTGGGAACATAGTTCCCTTGCCTTTCACACCGCAGAGCTGCAGTACATAGTTCGCATTAGAGCTGCTACTCACTCTTTAGATTTCTCTAGTCGTCGTTAACAACACTAATGGAAAGAGACGGCTCTGTTATTCTAAAAACCAGCACGGCACTGGTACGCCCACTCATTCTAACAATATTTAACAGGATTTAGAGAGACCAACATCAAATCATTAAAGCCTTTAACGAGATCACCGCACATAAATACACAGGAGTTGCTTGTTCAACGGTATAGAATAATACTTACTAATAACCTAATTAAACTAATTAAAATTCAATATCTCAAAAACGGGTGAAACCTATTGTAATGAAACATAGCTAAAAACCACCGTTAAGAAATTTGCTTTTATATCAAAAAACGCTTGGAAATAGTTTTATCCGATCGAAAGCTACGATGCTACCAATAGACAGACGGTAGACAGACATTTGGTGTCAAACTTATAACACGTTACCCCTCTTTTTGCGATGGGGTAAAAAGTTGTTAGATGTTGATAACACTAAGGGCATATCCTTTTACAATCGTACCTAACTCCCTAATCGAATAGTACATCATCCCACAGCAATTTAATACACGTGCATGGAATAACTCAAGTGGAACCCGTAATAATGTTCAGAGAATGTCGTCCGCCTGACATTCTGACATAGATGCCGCGTGACCTTTAGATAAATATCATGTTTAAGGGTTGTAGTCTCTTAATTATCGTATATGAACGGAGAGCTTATACACTACAATTGTACACCATTATATTGTAAGCGCGGAGCAAGCGCGTTTTGGAGTGGAGACCCCGGTAAGGGAAAAGAAATGTGGGCAGACCGCCTGCTCAATGGTCCGATGACATTGTGGAGACAGCAGGACCGGTCTGGAAGAGAGAGCGTAGACGTGACGGCTCCGTACGGACAGTCGATCCGGGGGAAAGGCTGGAGAGCGTATGCCAACGGTGGGTGAAAACGCGCTGAAGAAGAAGGCGAAGAGAAGATCATTCACCAGAGTGGAACCTTTGTGCTACAAATATCATGTTGACAACCCATACTTTTGTAGTTTGTTCGACTGTAGGTAGGTACATAAAAAAATTTCAAGGTAAGCTAATTTTTAAGTTGCACTTGCACTTTCAAGTTGATTTTTTTTTATTCAACTGGATGGCAGACGAGCTAGTGGGTCTCCTGATGATGAGAAATCACCACCGCCTATAGACACCTGCCACCAGGGGGATTGCAGACGCGTGGCCAACCTAGAGGCGATAAACATGCAATTGAATATTTTTCAAACAAATCACTGAATCGAAAAATCGTCATAGCAGCCCCCTCATGGTTTTAAAAAACCTATCCCCACACTACAAGGTTGGACGAGAAGGAAAAAATCAACCCCACTTTACGTCTATGGGAGGTACACTAAAAAAAATTGTTTTTTAATTTTTTATTTACCTACCATTTTGTCGGCCATAGCTCACATATATATTCTTGCAAAATTACAGCTTTCTAGCATTGATAGTCCCTGAGCAAAGCCGCGGACGGACAGAGACAGACAGACAGACAGACATGGCGAAACTATAAGGGTTCCGTTTTTGCCATTTTGGCTACGAACCCTAAAAGAAATATGTTTTAGCAATCTGATTGTGTAGCGTCTGTGAATGTGGAGTAAATACTAATAATTTTTATACTTCTACGGCGGACAGATCACGGTGGATGCAAGCGAGCCGCTTTCCAACCGAGGCCAACTTGGAGGTCTATGGGGGAGGCCTGCTATGTCACAGTGGACTCCTATGGCTGATATTATGATGATAATGGTGATGAACCATACGTACAACACATTTACAACATTGAAAATACAAACTGAAATATAGATGCACAGAAAAACAGAAAAATAAGACCATCACTGGGAATCGAAACGCAGGTCCTCGGTAATCCGTACCGGTGCTATACCGCTACACCACTGATGTTCCACTGATGGAAGTAAAAATTTGGAATTGAAATAAAAAATACAAAAGATTCCAAAAAAACAATCTTACATTTACAACAATATAACCAGGTCATCCGTCCATCTCATGGTGAACTTCTACGTTGCGCTAAGCAGTGGATCGTGGGTACAAATACTTCCAATCCGGGCTTGCACCGCTGATTTTTTCGAAAATGTATGTGCGAAAAATATTTTGAAATTTAGCACGACTTTTACGTTGATGAAAAACATCGTAAGGAACAAAATTGCAAAGTAATTCAACGGTGTGTTCCTCCAATTTGTGCAAGGTACCATCAGCCAAATAAGTGGTCTATCAATTTTTAAACAAGTTTTCTATCAAATGAATATGTCGCTAAAGCCGAACTTTCAAGTTGACAGACACGTCTATTGGCATTATTGTTCTATGACATGCAAAACGATTATCGACCGTGTGGTAGACCACATATTTGGCTGATGGTACACTTACACAAAGTGTATGTACATTTTGGGAAAGTGAGTTTTACAAGCTGCAACCATTTTGATTTTTTTCAAGCTTTTTAGCTTGTATTGGGTCAAATCTTAGAAGCTAAATTTGACCCACTTCCTGTGGTCGGATTGCGATAATCTGGCAGTGATATCTTGGTAGTCCGGCCAAGATCGTCTCCGCAAGATAAAACTCCTGAAAGGTTAATGGCATCGACTTGAAATTTGGTACGGAAATGTAAAGTCAACAAAAAGTAAAGTCAGCAAAGAAGCTTGTATTAAAAAATGTAATTTTAAACAAAAGCTTTTTGTGCGTATGAATGTTTTAATTTGATCAGCTTGCTACTCCCTTTTCGAGTATTTGCAGAAGCGAAGGGTAGGTGTGTTATATTCAATGAGGGCTATCGCGAATGAATTCGCCACTAGAGCGCTAGTGTAGCGTGAGGTCTCCGAAATGTCAAATCTCATAGTTTTTGGTGAGCTACGCGCGGTTTATTTATAATTAGAATCATTTTGTGAATATTTTGCAATATCTGAAATTAATTATGGCAAATACGCGTTCCGGGCAATGAATGTCTGTATTTTGAGACAGTTTTGTCTTTCGGAAACCTTTGTCCTCCCTTTTTTCCGAACAAACGGGGACTATGCAACACTGTGGCATGCTCGATATTTTTATGGTACGGTTTTAAGATGTATTAAATATGATTTTAATCTAAGTTTGTTTTCACGCCCGTAATAACAGACTTTGAAAGCCATACTTAAAAACCTCACGCAACAGTGCGCCATCTAGTGAGACAAAAAACGATAGCCCTCATTCAAAGGTCATTTGCACTTTGTGTATGATTGCTTATTGGAACATTGGCGTGTTAGTACTCCCTGAGCAACGTTGGCCGAGATTTATCTATATGATAATAGTAATTAGCT
Organism: Choristoneura fumiferana; assembly: GCF_025370935.1. Taxonomy (NCBI): domain Eukaryota; kingdom Metazoa; phylum Arthropoda; class Insecta; order Lepidoptera; family Tortricidae; genus Choristoneura; species Choristoneura fumiferana. The sequence continues at coordinate 19,619,905 of NC_133481.1, read as the reverse complement.
AGAAGTTATGTAATTACGCACGAGAGAGCGAGGGGCGGTAAGTTTGTGGCATCTTGCGTCTTGGCGTTTGACTTTGCGGGGTCCTATCTATCATGAATTAATGACTACAAAACTAATTATTCTACTAGTTAATAATATAATTGCCGTGATAACTCTTGTGTTGCGGTGATGCCTCTTATTAGGTAACCTGCAACTCGGTTTCCATCTCGTATTAAAATAACCTAACCAACACAAAGTTGGAAAACCCTTGACTCTGTCACTTCAAAGTTCAATATCTCAAAAACGGCTAAACAGATTTTGGTAAAACATGTATAAAAACCATGCTAAAAAACCTGCTTTTCAAATAAAAAAACCGTATTCAAATCGGTTCCACCCGATTGAGAGCTACGGTGCTACAGACACAGAGACAGGCACACATAGCGGTTCAAACTTATAAACACCCTCTTTTGCGTCGGGGTAAAAATGCGCGAGTGTGCGTGTGTGTGATGTTACTGTTTCACGCTTAAACGGCTATCTAGTCATGATTTGGTTTTGGAGTCTTTTTGTATTTTTTATTTCAACTCCAAATTTGTTATTTACGGTCATCCGTGAAAACCATATCGAAAATACAAACTGAGACATGGATGCACAGAAAACAGAAAAAGAGACCAGCGATGTGGTGTAGGGGTTATAGCACGCAGCACGAAATGCTGAAGACCTGGGTTCGATTCCCAGCGCTGGTCTCTTTTTCTGTTTTTCTGTGCATCCAGGTCTCAGTTTGTTATCTCGATATGGCTCTTTCTAGTCGTAGTTATATTTGGTGTGTATTGAAATCTATAATATAACGATGATATGGGTGTACACCTAAATTATTATGCATGCTGAACTATGTGCGACTTAAATGTAAAATGAGAGCAAAAGGTATAAAATTGCACATTTCTATTTGTTTTGTACTAATACTATTCCTTCGAAAAGGGCACGTGAAGTGAAACAATTTGTTACTAGATAAACTATAATAAAAAAAAAAAAATAGTTGCCGCTACTTAAAGGATCTACGTCGACCAAACGTAAGCGCGATTCAGAAAATGCGTTGGTGGGTACAGCGCCATTCTAGCGACAATTTGTGTAAAACTTTAACCGTACAGTACAGAGATGCAAACACTATTGATTGCTACATTTTCCTAACTATTTGAAGTCAGGCCTCGAATCAATGTTTCGAAGGCAAATAAACTAAAGTCAAACGGAGAGAGAACACGACTTTGGTGGGAATCTTTAGTTCATAGTGCAAATATTTCAGTTAGGAAGTTTCAGATAGTGCGTT
>NC_133481.1:19599825-19618197 GCF_025370935.1 Choristoneura fumiferana | reverse complement strand
CAAGTAGGTTCACTACGAACAAAAGTACATTGCGCGGCTTAAATGTGTGCGCGCCGGTTGGCGCCGGTACGTACGCACGCACCCGCCGCACGCACACACTACACTGTACCACTACCATGAGTTTACAGTGACCGTACTCGATAGCGACGGCGTAAATTATTTGTATGGAGAATTGTACAGCGCCCTCTACAATAATTTACGCCGTCGCTTCGAGTACGGTCACTGTAAACTCATGGTAGTGGTACTGATAATTTAAGGAGGATTAAGTTATAAGTTTTCTTTAGTCAAGGCTGCGCTGCCGTCGGTGCCATACGTTTCGATTTTAGCTCGCTCGTCTTGCGCTCGCTTCGCGAGATGATCACCTTTTACGTTCGCGTACTCGTACTTTACTTACGTATTTTTGTACATATTAGGTATAGTTGTAAATTAGTAGTATACGAGTATAAGTGTAGTGTGATAGTTTCGTGCAAGGACACATAAAAAAATAATAGATACCTACCTACATATAAACAATATAGTTATAGTATTATGTGTAGGAAATATGAGTAGTATGTACACTGCAGTCGCCATCACCACTTCGGCGAATTTATAAATAATATTTTTAAATTTAGTATAATAATAATAATAGTGCGGCAAAGAATCTTGTTTTTCTAGACACAGATTAGACAATTTTAAGTTAACATTCATACTAAATAAATTATTTGCCGGTAGGTAATTAATTAATCTAAAACAGACATCGACAACCCTAAGCGTCCGCGAAGAGAGAAACGCCGATGTGGAGAAACGCCGATGTGTTTTTAGTGGGTATGCTAAGTTCAGAGAGTCCCACATAACTTTCCACGGAAGTATGCATAAAGCATTTTCACATCGCAAAAAAAGACAGTTAAATCTCCTAAAGGGTCGGAGTGTGCATACTTATTCTCTTTTACTATGGTTCTAACCCTGCAAAAGAGCGGGAAATCATAACTTTGTATGAAAAGTACGCTTTCATGCGCGATTTTTAAAAGTTTTGTTTGTTTTAGTGCGCATGCGCGAAATACGTCACTTGGCAAAGGCGTTTTTAAGTTCGTTGTTAAGAAAAATATTAAGCAGGCGTGGGTCCGTAGTCCGATAGTTAAATTATGTTTAATAGTTAATTAATCTTGTTAACATTATCAATGCCAAACTTATCAGTGTACCTATGTGTGTGTGTACGTGTGTTAGTGAGTGTGCTTCTTCCTCTTCCGCTCTAAAATGGCTGGACGGATATGGATTAATTTGGTATGTAGACAGCTGGATGTCTGAAATATCACATAGGCAACTTTTTTACAAGCTTTTATTTAGTTTCACCTGTCCCATTGTCTGTTTGTCTGTCAGTCTGTCTGTCTGTAATCAAATCTTGCAAGTTAAATTCAACCAACTTCCAGTTGGATTGACTTGAAATTTGGTATACTTATGTAAATTGCGTGACAATGCAATAATCTGGTAGTGATATCCTGGTAGTCCGGCCAGGATCGTCTCCACAGGACGGAACTCTTCAACGGTTAATGAAATTTGGTATGCAAATGTAGTTTGGGTGACAATACAAGTATAGTCAATAAAAAGTACAGTAACCAAAAAAAAATTGTACCTATTAAAATTTTTTTTTTTACCAAAAACCTATATAGCAATAGAGAGAGATTATTATGACAAACGTTTACTGAGCAAACGTTTTCTTTTGGCTAATATTATATTCCAAAAAAAAGTTTGTTCAAAATTACACTTCGCACACGAACCAACCACAAAAACAAACTGCTACCATAACGTCCCCCACAGAAACGAACTGCTATCAGAAAAGTAGGTTAGGTTAGGTTAGAACTGCGTCCCCTTCAGAAACGAACTGCTACTAGAAAAGTAGATTATTATGCCATGCAATATTTTGGTAAGAGTACCTACTTTATGCCAAACGATACATTTGAATAAATAATACTTGGTAATATGAAACATGACTTAGTAATTAGAATATGTGATAAAGTATTAAAAATAGTGAATGAGAGTTCTAAACTTTCTGCCAACAAACTGCTATGCAGTTTGGCAGAGGTTTATAGTTATAAGTATTTCTGTACTTCTTTGGTTTTTATTTGTATAAATAAATAATTAAATATATATATATATTTGAAACAATAATTTGCCAAAAAAAAAATACTAACCGTAAAATTGCAATACCTAAGTTGTTTTAGGAAATGATTTTATGCCAAATGATAATTTGAGTAAAATATTTTGGGATGTGATACTTTGGAAAAAGTTTTTTGCCGATACAATAGTAATCCCTTTACTTATATCGAGGGAACAGCAGAAAATCTTTTCTTAGAATAAATTTTATGAATTTCAAGGAATACGCTACGCCTACCAAATTTTAAATCTCTAGCTGGAATAGTTCTACTATAATGTTGTCTGTCAGTCAGTCATTTTACTTTTAGGTATTTGATTGGTCGTTAAATACCCTTTTTATATTTTATGTTCATTAATCAACAGTAAAAAATATATATATTTTGGGTTTCCTTGAGGCGGGGCTCTAAAAATAACTATCAGTTAATGCAAACTTGCTTAAGGTTGTCTTGCAAAAAACGCTTCTTGATAACCACTGAACTGCGGCCAATCGCAATCAGTCTGCCGTGGTGTGACGTGTGACGCTGAAGTTTCACTCACACAAATGTGCCTGCATTATTTTTGTCATGACGTTCACTTCTTACTACTTTGAAAAGGTGTTTTAAGTGAAAATTCCACGAAACTAGTTACTTTTTCTTATACAACGCACCTCTTAGTAGTCTGTTGACAAACTTTGTTGTGGTTATAATCGTTATAATAAGTTCAAAGTGCCAGTTGTCGCGACATAACCTCTGATAAATTTCTTGGAACCGTGCGTGCTTCGAGACAAGACCTTGATAACTAGTTCCTTGGACGAGCGGAGAGACAGTTATTATTATAGGATGCTCATGGAGGTACGTTTTTAGTTTACAACGGTATTGTGGAGTCGATCGTGTGTTTAATTCTGATCGGAAACAAGTTAAATCAGTGAGGTGGTGTCGATATAGTTTAATATTTTGCTTAATAGTGCGTAGCGGCCAGTGATTATGCCGAATTTAACTAAATGTGCGATTTGATTGCCGTGTGCGGCTGCCAAGGAGCGCTGAGTGGCGTCGGCGACGCATTTTTAATCGTAACAAAGTGCGATGGACGACATCGGAGGTAAACGATGCATGCCTGTCCTACATTGCTTTCTTTGGATGTAGACGGACTGGCACGCTAATCTAACAGCACTTGTTTATGGCATGCAATTGTTTTTTTAGAGGCTTAGGCATTCACATAATGCATTCAGGGTTTATTTGTGGTAGAAATAGTGTAATTATTGCTTTCATGTTGGTAGCAGTATTGAGCTCTGGGAGAGAGATCTATAAATAACTGAAAAGCTGGCCGCTCACTAGAAAGTAGTTTGCTTCCAATAAGTATGTAACACTGCTGTATTTCCTGGTTTAGTCTGTGGAAGTATAAATACTGATTTTCCTGTATTTTTAAATGTTGTAAGTTTATTATTTAAACATTTTAAAATGTATTACTTGTGAAGTACTAATGTTTGGGTAGAATTAAGGGAGTTTGATTTTTATTTACATGGCATATTTTGAGTCATATTACTCATCCCAGTTGATGCAATGTTTACATTAAGTATTATCCTCTATGCATTGCTTGGTACAATAATTCATATTATGGTCACATTTTGCCTTTGAATTGAACAACTAACTGCATTTAGGGATGTCAATAATTGTTTAATTTAATCATTCATGAATCATGATTATTTAATTTAATTTTGATTGATTTAGTTTGAAAAATAATGAAGTCGAATTTGCAGATTTGAAGTAGCGATTGGGCCAATCAACTTTTTTACCAACACTTTGGGTGTCTCCTGCGTTACCAAAATTGTCTCTGGTGTTACCAAAAAATCATACTTCCAACAAGATGTTTCACGGTTTAATAGGTTAAGCATACGTAGGATGGCATGTATTAATGTACACCATCTATTAAATTACAGAAAAGACATATTTACTTACAAAAATCTGCAATTGTTTGAAAAATTTCGCGGACAGATTAGTGTCGGTAAAAAAGTTGATTGGCCCGATTACAAGTTTAATATGGATAAGACTAGTACAAGTAAGTATTTATTTTTATCAAAAAGGTGCGTAATAAATAGGATCTATTATGTTTGAGCTGCATGAAACTCCTAATTAGAATAAAATATTTTTCTTTACATATACATAGTTTGTTGGAGGAATGTAATTTATTGAATTTAATTATTTATAAGATTTCATTTCAGTAAGTAAGGAAGTAAGTAATAAGATAACTGTAAGACCAATATACAACATATCTAATAAATAAATCTATCTATCTATCTCACCAATCACACTAGTTATATCCATATTAAACTTGTAATCGCTACATCAAATCAGCAATTTTTTTTTCTTCTTTTTGTTGAGGCTCCAGGTGATCACGTCAGCCTCATGGGTGCTCGCTCATTTTCCCTATGCTAGGGACATATTAAAAAACTGGTAAATGCTAATGGCTTTGTCAGAGGTTGGCTCTCTATTAATAAGTACAGATAACTGATGGAGTTGCGGAGAACAGCCCGCTATAACCTTTAACATATTATTATCTAAATAACAACAAATAGATAATTAATTTTTCAGCTATGAGAAACGTCACACAAAATTATTTATTCTAGTATGATGGTTTAAAAAAAGATCATTTTATTATTTCCCAATCAAAAAATTTGCTAACTTCATCCTCAAAATTACTTTTCAGAAAATGCACTTTATCCTCAAAATTACTTTTCAAATTATCTTATGCACTGCACTGCTATGCCATGTCAATTTTAAATAAGTATTTTAAGGTCCCAAAGGGTCAAAAAGAACCCTATTACTCTTAGTTATTCATCCATGCATAATTTTTTAATCAAAGTGGATTGTTTGTGGGCGAGAGTTGATTTTTAACCCCCGACGCAAAAAGGGAGGTGTTATAAGTTTGACCATTATGTGTGTCTGTCTGTGGCAATATCTGATACAACTCTATTTCTAGGGCGGGTATTGCCGGGTATGATGTGTCAGATATTTTTGCACGCTCCATTGTGGTTTATATTATTGCAGGTCACTGTACAGTCAATAAAAATGGCATCTTCATACAAATTGCCAGGAAATCAAAACCTATCCTGACATATGTCTGTTTATGCCCGGTAAACAATCTTAAATGAAATCACACTGGTTACATTTTACTTAGAAACAGGGCTTTGCTAACACTGGATATTCTTATACCTACACTTGTAAAGATCCCTCGTAGCACACATTCAACTCAAACTCAACTGATTTTTTTATACTATCAGCGCTTTCAGTAAGCCAGAAAATAATAAAAAAAACTTATTAAAAATCTGTTTTTACTGAGGATTTTTTTTAATTATTATGAAGTAGTGAACTAACAAGTGCATTTAAACATTATCACTAGGCATCGGAGTTTTCATCGCACAGTTACTTTGTATGGGAAGTGATGCAGTATTTTTGCTCGTAAGTATACACCTACTTGTCAACATTCTTGTCCTTGATTATAAAATTTAAATCAATACTTAAAGAAATGATTGAGTATGAGTATGAATACGAGTTTCATTTTATTGGTGCAATGAAAACTCCAATGCCTAATTATCACAATTACAACATACAACACTCAAAACTATTGGTCTGTCATTGTGTCAGGCCATTGTTTATTAAAAGAGCATCATTTAGGCACTTGTCCCACCGCCGACGATGAGCGAGAAGCGAGTAGAGCGAGTAACTAGAAACGAGTGGGCGAGCAGCGAGAAGCGAGTGTAGTTTTGTCGCTCGGCTGCAAGCGAGTGTTCGCGTGCGACGGGCGACTCGCTCCACTCGACTGGCTCGTGCGGGGCGGCCGCCGAGCTGACATCGCTGAGCGAGTATCTATAGCTCAGCGAGTTTTATAGCTCTTGTCGCTGCGACAAAAGATGTAAGAGCGAGTTCTCGCCGACAGTGTGAACAGCCAGCGATCAACTATTAATGTATGTGTCTCTTTTACTCACACAGGATCTTATATCTTTTGTTCGTTTCTTGAGCGAGAAAATAGTCGATAGCCAATCGTTTCCTCGCTGGCGGTGAGACAAGTGCCTTACAATGTGTAATTAAAGGACTATATAGAACAATTCTTCCTTTGATTGACTCATTAACTGGTTGCAGGCTTTACTGCTTATTATTTGTTTACACTGAGTTACTTCAACTGAATGACTCATCTGAACCAGGTATTGAAATAAAACATGCTGTGGAGTTTAATCGTTCCAAAGGGATATTGATTAAAAACTTAATTAAAAATCTTATGCAGATACATACCGAATTTCAGCAATATACAGGATGTCCCAGAAACCAACGACAAACCGTTGAGAGCTGATAGAGCAGCGATTTTTAGTTGTTTCGGAGATATTGATAATTTTAAATGTCCATGTTACGAAAAATCCTCAAGTTTATGCATTATTTCAAAAGTTTTTCAGTATAGCCTTACATAATTAGAATCATTATGAGCTAATGAAGTTTTTAAACCTATTTTCAATTATTTTTTGGGGTCAACTTTTTTAGTAATCACATAAATTGGTTTCTTCATACTAGGTGAAAAGTAAAACACGGCAAACAAGGATTTTTCGTAACATGGACATAAGGAAAAATGACAAAAACTCCGATTAAAATGATTAATATCTCCGAAATAACTAAAAATCGCTGAACATACATGGGGGTTAAATCGATAGCTTTTGAGCTGCTCTATCAGCTCTCAACGGTTTGTCGTTGGTTTCTGGGACACCCAGTAGATTTTTCCCCTTCCCATCAGGGCTACTACGAAACTCGAAGTTCGTATCGTACCGTCCCTCTCGCTCTCGTATTAAATAGTATAAGTGTCAGAGGGAACGCACGACACGAACTTCGTGTTTCGAGTTTCGTAGTAGCCCTGCTGCCCCCCTGGGCACGCTCATGGTAACAAGTGAAGCTAATAGAGTTATAAACGTGTTGATGAAGACACTGCCGGTTCAAGGAAGAAGAAACAATTTGTGGTAGAATGAGGATGGTGGAAAATGATGCTGACCATTTCCTTACAATATCCTTTGATCTGTCGCTAAATCAGTTTTAAGCACCTGATGATGTAAACGATCTGCCTACGCCTCTCTGAGCAGACACAACACCACCTTATCGTTCATAATCGCGCATAAGAGCACTTCATTTTATTATTATTGACATTAGGGATTTATTTTCGTTGCTGTGATTAATGAGTGTTATCAACAGCAAGGTAACAAAATGTTATTACGTCGTATTGTTTTTTTTCCTATTTTTTTTTCTTGTAACTGACCTACGGTGATAGGGTCAGATCTCGCGTCGTTCACCCATTGTAACTTTTATTATAATGGACACGTATTTGAATATTGAAATATCGATAGGTAAGTAGTTAAAGCATCGACGACCAAAATATCGAAAATCAGAATGTCGAACGATCATAAATAATAATAATAATAATATTTATTTCAAAACTCAAGGCTTCATATTATCAAGACAACAATATTTTAATAAATGATAAAGGTCGAAATTCAAACTGTCGAAAGTATAAATTACGAATGGTACAATTATCGAATGCAAAAATTTAAATTTCGAATGATTCTAAGGTCGAAATTCTAAATATCCAATGTCTATATTACCAAGAATATAACCGAAGGGTACAATAGTCGAATACTGTACGGAATTTAATTCTGGCACTCGCTGGCCGCTGCAGTGGCACGCTTGCTTCGCTCGCTCGGCTCGTGCTTGTTTTGTTTTGGTCATGGTTGGACCTAACACGCTCCTCCTCGCTACGCTCGTCGTTGCACCTGAACTTTTCATTTGAATTAATAAAATTCAAATTCAAATCATTTATTCAGTAAATAGGTCGCAATGGGCACTTTAACACGTCATTTTTAAACTACCAGCGCTTTCGGAAAGACCATCATTGCCAAGAAGAATGCGCCGCAAGAAACTTGGCAGAAAGTATTTTTTTCAAAATAAAATAATTACAAATAAAATACTTAAAAGCTACAGTAAGTATACAATTAAAGAAAAAAAATCAAAAAATAATAATAATAATACAGGGATGTATGGGGTCCCTTAGTTACAAAACTAAACACTAACTATATCTACGTTCAGTGGAAGTGTAGAATGCTTCCACCGTCATAAATAAAAAAAAAAATATATATTTAATTCTGAAATATACATTTCAGGTCAAGTAACCATTAAGCTTTTGGATTCCGAAGGCAAGCTCACGTCTGCCGCCCCAAAGTTAGCTCACACGCACTCATGTCATGCTCTAAAAGCAGAGCGGTACCGAGGACATGGTATTGCTTCCGTTCCCATAAGCTCTATGGGATCTAATCAGACTTCAGTTTAAAATTCTAGGTACTAAGTAATCTAAGCTAAAAATTAAGAGCGACGACGAGCGCAGCCAAAACAAGCACGAGCCGGCCGGCGAGTGCCAGAACCGATGCATTTTTCTTGATATTATCATTCAATATTTCAATTTTAGATATTTTTAAATTTGGTTTTTTGACGGTTGATATTTTGTGTTTCGATATTAACATAATATCGATCATTTGGTTGTAGATATTTTGAACTTTCGATATTCAAGAAATTCCAGACGTCGATATAATGATAGTTCATAGGTATTTAGATCATTCGATATTTTAATTTTCGATATTTTGTTTTGACCGTCGAGACGTTTTAACTAGACATTTTAAATTTCGATATTCAAATACGTGGCCATTATAATAAGTTTAATATTTGACGTATCGTAGCCAAAAAAAACTGGCTACTTCAAAAAATTATGTAACATACTATAAGGTAACGACGAGATTAAATCATGAACTTTAAAAAAGAAATCGAGGGAATAGGTACGTATTTATTTTGTCTATACAGTATACATTTTATTTTACACGGGCGTAATTTACACGCTGTATTATATTACACACAAAGAGTTGAGTTTGTAAAAATTAAGTATCTAATTTAAGATTTTTAGTATTTTATTCTTTCGCATTAGGGTAAGTTCAGTCTGTTCTGTAGTTCGATAGTATAGTTATAAAGAGATAAAAATATAAATAATTTTAAATAGGTATGTAAATTATAAGTAACTTATTACTTAGGTATTGTAATCGTAACATAATTTAATAAGCTGCGTGTCGTGACCTCGAATATTATCAAGGCATCCTGTAAGTTATCAGCATTTTCGCCAGTAGTTTGCTTTTTGTGCGACAGATGTTGACTTAATGGCAAATAAAATCTGTAAATATCATTACTTTGTGTTAATAATGGTGAATTTGTCTAAACTTTATAAATTCGCTTGTTTAGTGACACTGCTGGACAAACCACGAGTAATAATTGCTTCGGCCGGTGGTCGTGTTCACGAGTAGACTGAAATGTAGGGTGCCATGTCTGCTTAGCAGCGCGAGTCCTTAGAACTACCGGCACTTGATCACAAAAATAGGTGGTGCCGGCACTCAGTCCATACACTTCGGTCCACTCGTGAACACGGCCATTGTAATGTGATCGAAACGTCGAGGTAATTATTACTCGTTCTCGTTTGCGTGAAAAGTCCCGATTGTGGTATTGATTATGAGATTTATGAGTATGAGTGAAAATAGCGAAAATTTTATACATTACGAGTAAACCAATAATTGTCCACAATTACCTATTAATCTCATAAAACTGTTTGCTATATCTATTATTAACCTTTCCCTTTGGACCTCACAACGACCACGATATAGTTTTTGAAAATTTACATGGGAATTTAGCAATACCCGGAGTTTCAATTCAACTGGCAGACTTACGCGAGCGGAGCCGCGCGTAAAGCCTGTATAAAATCACGTTACTACCTAATTAGTGTCTTATCGTTTGAACACGTTTATTAATTTGTTTGTGCATCGCTAATCAGTACCTAGGTAGCTTGCTATTGTCATTATTGTATCAGTACAGTACCTGCGACCGAATTTAGATCAGTTTTTAGGGTTCCGTAGCCAAAATGGCATAAACGAAACCCTTATAGTTTCGCCATGTCTGTCTGTGTCTGTCTGTCCGTCCGCGGCTTTGCTCAGGGACTATCAATGCTAGAACGCTGTAATTTTGCACGAATATATATGTAAACAAAAATGGTAATAAAAAAATCAGAAAACATTTTACCTCCTCCATAGACGTAAAGAGGGGGTGATTTTTTTTTCTCATCCAACCTTATAGTGTGGGGTATCGTTGGAAAGGTATTTTAAAAGCATTACGGGGTTGCTAAAACGATTTTCGATTCAGTGATTTGTTTGCAAAATATTCAACTTTCAAGTGCAAATTTTCATTAAAATCGAGCGCCCCTCCCTCCTCCCCCTCTAAAATTTAAACCGGTAGGTGGAAATTTAAAAAAAAAAATTGAGGATGGTAGTAAGTTTATCAAACATACAAGGAAAACTATAACGGTTAAGTTTTCTTGAGAATTATAAGTAATTTAAGAGTTGATAGCAGCCTACGGAACCCTATTTCGGGCGTGTCCGATACGCTCTTGGTCGGATTTTTTTCTATCGCTAGTGTAGTGTGCTGCATCACGGTAGTGAATGCAGTCCGTTTCCGACTGAAGCAAAGCAACTGGAGATCTATGGGGGAGGATAACAACTTCTTAAATCCGTTCATGTTTAATAGTATTGTCGTTATTTCTCTTCGTTGCGAAATTGCATAGAACGTTACTTTGTCGCGAGAAAGATACATTGCAGATAAGGAAGTAAATAAATTATTGATTACAAATAGTACAATGGAAGAGGCAACTTTCTCGGAATCACATAAATAATAAATACATTTCATAGTAAATACTTGTGTTTATTCATATCGAGTGTAGTCAAGTGCTAAGCGAGATAATTATTTGAATAAGTGACGTCCTGAGTGCTCAAGCACTCGTGCATAGTCGTTTATCTTTTTATGCCATGACAATACATTTTTGTGTACTTACCTTACTTTTAGGTGAAAGTATCTAATATTTTTGAAAGAACTACCTAACCAGACAAGAAAAAAATCATGAATGTGTGGGAGAGATATCCTAAAAATCATGAATGTGTGGGAGAGATATCCTAAATTTACTTTGGCCGAAAATATTTTTATTATTATCAGATTTTTATTATATTCAGCCCCGTATGTAGCGCGGTGTATTCGGAGGGTCGGCCAGTTTATTTTAGATGCAAGTGATCGACAAAATGCATTTTCGTGCGTGCGAAACGTATAAAAAAAAATTAATAGCTGTCGTTCAACACACACACAAACATCACGCCTGTATTCCCAAATGGGGTAGGCAGAGCACACGAAACGTTACCGTACCTGTCGTACAAATAGATCAAATAATTGTTTGACTAGTAATCTGACGGTCGCCCAATTTATTTCAGACCTTAGGGTTCAGCTAAGCACAAGCCTTGCATTTTCGTGTGTGCGAAACGTAGTCAAAAACATGACACAGCCAATTGACACTCGGATGAATGCCATTTATTGAAATACATTACGCATACATTATAAACGCTTCAAGGCTGAAGTGATTTACCTAGCTCTAGCTGTAAAGCAGTGCCTGTCAAAGAATGCACGCGCTTACTGAGTTTGCTGTTCATTAGGCCTTAATTAATTGGGCGTTTTCAAAAAAAGTGTACCCTTTTCTTTTCAAAAATTAAAAAAAAAGAAAAGGTACACTTTTTTTGAAAACGCCCAATTACGAAAAATATTTATTCTAAATATCTTTCAACCTAAAGCCCTAAGCACAGGTTGACAAAATTCACTTTGCACGGTTTTTTTATTAGAATTCAAAACGACGATTAACGATTTTCCATTTATACTGAATAACAGTAAATCAACCACTGAATCTAGTTGAAATTTTGTGAAGATATTCCTTAAGGATCATAGAGGTGCACTAAAGAGTTTTTAGAAGTTACAGCAGCATAGAGAGCCAACTTTTTATTCTTCCTCGGGAAGCTACGTATTCTGTATTATTTCTATGTGCTTCAAGATGCGGCCCGCTAGCAAATATGCCATTTCGCAAATGCCTAGTCATCATAGAGATTCATGCTCTCACCTCAACAAACACGTGTGACTCACTTCGACCACTGAGACTGTCGACTTTCCTGTTTATTAAATTATAGTTTAACTGGCCGCTACCCGCGCACGCGACTACGTCCGCGCAGAATTCATTTAGGTATCGCTCTCCCGCGGGAATTATGCAATTTTCCGGAAAACTATCCTATGTCCTTCTCCGGGACTCAAACTACCTGTATAACGGATTTCATGAAATCGGTTCAGTGGTTTAGACGTGATGAAGTAACAAACAAACAAACAGACTTACAAACTTTCATTTGTAATATTAGTGGGATAAGCAGTGGTGGTTTTGGCGTTTTGAGTTAGAAAAATGGCGGACTAGGACCGACAGCGAAACTGGGTCGAGTTTTCGTTTGGGAGCATTCAGGGTCGTGGAGTGGTGTACTGCAGGGCTACTACGAAACTTGAAACTCGAAGTTCGTGTCACAAACTTCAAGTTTCGAGTTTCGTAGTAGCTTTGCTACTCTGCATTCTGCTAATTTGTCGTCGCTACGTTGTTATTTCATACTAACATTTACTTTAAAAAAAAAGTATCATTTTATAAAAGTTAGAAACACATAATTTATAAAACCTAAAATGGAAGCAAGTTTATTAAAATAGTACCTAGACGACTGAGCTTCGCTCGGGCTGGAATTCGAGGACACGCGTTTTCCCAGAGATAGACCAAGCTAGATCGATTGCTCGTCTCTGAAAACACCTACATACATATCAAATTTCATCGAAATAGTTCCAGCCGTTTCCGGGATCCTCGAAATAAATAAATAAACAAGAATTGCTCATTTAATGATATAAATGTAAGATACACCAAATTATAAGATAAGATAAAATATAATATAATAAAAGATAAAAATATAAGAGAAGATACACCAAAATAGTCCAAAAATATTACAGAAATCAAAAATTGGTTTCGGTTTCAGCTCAGCTACTAGTTAGTTTTGACCAGACACAGTTTTAAAACTAATCTTTTTCCTTGCTTACATTTCTTTGAAGCCGCGCCAATCGAGAGAAGCGTTTTAAACTAGCATTTGACTTCCGATTGCACGCTCACCATATAAATATATGTAGCTGTCTGCATCAGTGATGAGCATTATTCGAATATTTTTAAGGTAAAGTTCCGAGCAAGCGACACTGACGCCACTAACGCCGCGTTATTATCGCCGCGACAGAGCGATAGTACAAGGTTCTATATAAACATGATACGCGGCGCGTCAAGTATCGCCGTGTTCGTACACGCCGTCATGTATTTATATAGAACCTTGTACTATCGCTCTGTCGCGGCGATAATAACGCGGCGTTAGTGGCGTCAGTGTCGCTTGGCTCGGAACTTTACCTTTAGTTGACTAATTATTTGAATAACTATAATCACAAGTTTGAACATGAAACTACCGTGAGACTCACTCATATTAAATTATATTGTAACGGATAACTCACGTCTTAAATCGAGTTTAGCTGGACATGTTTCGGGCTATTTCGTAGCCCTTCTTAGGAGCACGCGACTCGGCGGCTGCCGCAACACGCGCACTACTCGATAAAAATGCGGGTAGTTTACGCCGGTGTTAGTTTCGTCGGGTAGACCAGCGAGCAGAGCGGTGGCGTGCAGTGCGCGTGTTGCGGCAGCCGCCGATTCCTTTCTTTCTCTAACGCATTCACCGTCACCAACGCTTATATGCGTTTTCGGAACTTCGCCCAGTGCTGCTGTCATAATTATTCACATTTTGAACGCACATGTGCGTCGGTGGCACCTATGGAAGTCAGGTGGCAGTGAATGCATTAAAGAGTACGAGGTGATAAATAAGCATCCTTTCATGTGCGAGTGTGACACGTACTCGAAACACGTACGTCTGTCAATCCCAAAACATACCTGTATTTCCACACTTTTTTGTTTGATGATTTACAAAAAAAAACTTCATGTGTGTGTCTATGTTATTAACAGTCTAAAATGACCCCACACTGCGTACATTTTGCTTAGGAGAGGGGCTCTGCTAACACTGGATAAATACCTAAAAATTGGCACGGAAACCTCGGTGCGCGAGTCGGACTCGCACATGCTAGATTTTTTTAAATCCTTTTTTATAGACCGCTGAAAAGCTAGTATAATACACAGTTAGAAGTACTTCGTACTTACTTACAGTGTTACTTTAGAGTCTGGTGTAATCTTGGCCGTTGTGTTTTGGCAGCAAACACGACCATATATAATCGTATTGACTAACCGAATCTTGATTTACATAAATCTATTAATACGCACAAAAACAAGACGCAGAATGCTACTTATTTTTACGATCGCGCACTAAACTACACACTTTGTCACGCCGCGATCGCAAGTCAACGACCTTGCGGGATTGATTCATGATTAATTTAATTAAATAATTAAATCATTTATTTAGGAATCGGACTCATATATTATAGTAAGTTCACCTACCAGTGGCGAGGGGTGAGTTTTTCGAGCAGGGAACCCGGAGCAGTTAGAGCCGGAGAAAAGTTGTATGTATCCACCAGCCCTTAAGAATATTGCCGGACGGAACGGCGCTACTTGTCGGATTTTTTTATAACCAAAAACTTCATATTATTAACTGAACATGTGAAGTAATAATAATAATAAAAAGCAAGCTGAATTATATTCAGTCGAGTACTGCCTTTTCGCAACGTAACGTTTGGCAACCTGTTTCATTTCGCAACTTTTCATTTCGCAAAATCTAAAACTGTAAATATAAGTTAGTTTTATAAAAATCCTGAAATATTTACAGTTCCAGAAATATTAAACAGTTGGGAAATGAAATGTTGCGAAATGAAACAGGTTGCCAAACGTTATTCGCCGAAAAATTAGTAAACCGTATTCAGTATTATCCTTTTTGAACAAACATTAAGGCATTTTCTAGATTAAATTAATAAGGATAATAGATATCACTTGGACTGGAGGTGCGATATCATAGAGCTACTTATATCAACTTGGTATATCAATAAAGGAAAATGTACAGAACAAGTTTTCGTATTTGTAAGCGTGGGAGCAAAATTAGACACATCAGGAAAACTTAACATTTATTTCTGCAGTTGTTTTACTAGGCTGGTTGTTTTGGGTCGCAGTGTTTGCCTTATCGGAAAAACTATAGCGGCAGAACTAGATTTTTCTATCTATTTAGATCTGTCACTACTTTACAATCCAAACAAATTGTAGTATGGCAATGGGTCAGTGTTTAGCAGTAACACAATAGTTTACTGGTACATAAACACATATTGCTTGTATCAGCGACAAAAATGATGTATATAATCTAAGGTTTACATAATAAAAAAGGTTATTTTACGCACATCTACAACTGGCGTCTCATCAACCACCGCGTTCCTTATATTATGTATTACAAAATTAATCTTTAAATAAAATAACCAACTAAAAAAAGTTGAAAATCCCCCCCGACATTGTCATTGCAAGGTTTAATATCTGAAAAAAAAAAAACGGCTGAATCAAAGAGTCGGCAACCTTTTGGCAGACATGGGCCAAATAGTGAAAAAAAGGCGGGCCACACGTAAGATAATTTTGTACCTAATAGATATCTATCTAGTTACCTATTGTAGTGGACCAAATGATAACACAAAACAGTCGCGGGCCGCAACGAGGTAGGTCTCGGGCCGCGCGTTGCCGATCCCCAGCTTAATCGATTTTAATGAGCCATCGAGTAAACTCGCTTTCATGTGAAAAAAATCGAATTGAAATCAGTCCGTCCGTTTGAAAGCTACCCACAGACAAACAGTCGCGGGAAACTTATAAAATCCGTCTTTTTGCGTCGGAGATCTCCCTCCAGCTCCCCCCCACTGCCCGCTGGTGTTCAGTTAATACGGTCATCATCATCATCATCATCATCATCATGTCAGCCATAGGACATCCGCGGTCTCCACTCGAGAACCTGTTAACCTGAACCTGAAACTGTGTTAATAGGGTAAAATTCTGAAATGGTAACTTGTGCCAATATTTTCCTTGGCATCCTGAGGCGTTGTATGAGCCCATTTGTAGTGTATAATCCATACTAATATTATAAGTGAAAGTGTGTGTGTTTGTATGTTTGTCCGTCTTTCACGTCGAAATGGAGCGACGGATAGACGTGATAGTTTATGGGCATTGGGGGGAGCAGCGAGCGTGTTGTTCTTTGCGGTCCTTCCTTTCCTATTAACGCATTCACTGCCTGACTGCCACCTGCCTCCTACAGGTGCCGGTGCCACCGACGCACATGTGCGTTCAAAATGTATGAATAATTATGACAGAGGCACTGGGCGATGTTCCGAAAACGCATATATGCGTCGGTGGCAGTGAAAGTGAATGCGTTAAATTTAAACAATTTGTACGTTATGGGCTAGTACAAAATCTGCTAAAATTGTTTTTCATATCATAATGATGATGACATCAGTGAAGGACGCTAACATTAAATTACTGGCATAGTTCGGCACACAAATAATAAACTTGATTCGCAACACATTGAGAATTTCAATCACAAGCAGGAATTTATTTATTTATCAAGAAAAAAATTCAACGTTACAGTTCAGACCGCTGTGTTTTAAACCTACCTACATAAAAGAGCGGGTTCAGAAAAAGTTATTGAATTTTTTTTTTTACATTTGGATGATATTTCGTTTTCCTACTCTGAATCAGGAGCAGTTTCGATTGTAATAAGAGAAAAGAAGTGTCCCAGGTTTTTCATATAATTTTGTGTTATCCATTACACTGCCGCCATAGGAAAGTGTATGAAAACAGTAGCGTAATGGAATAAAGAAATCTTGGGACATTGTTTCTCCTATTACAATCGAAAGTGCAGATTCTGAGTAGGAAAACGAAATTTCATCCAAATCTAAAAAAAGTAATTTCAATGAATATCAGAAAAAAATACAATTATTAAATAATAGTAGGTTAATAAAATCAAAATACATTCATATCTTATGTTTTTTAAAAAAAAATAACAACCTTGTAATCATTTGGTATTAAGTATTTATTTATTTACTTCGCGATGCGTGCGTATACACTCGGTAATTCTCGGAACAAAATACAAACGGACGCACTTCATTCGAACGAGACTGCCATAGACAATTTGGCGCCAGAACGAAAAACTGAATATTCGCATTCGCGATGTCGCGAATGTTCAAAAAATGACATTCGTTACATCACTAATTCGAGCACAGCGCTGAATCCACGGGCGAGCTTTGTATTGAGAATAACACCCCTGCTATGACTTCGGCTCTTTCGACAACTCTCGACATGGCCTCTTGAATTTGTCTTGAGTTTAGTAGTTTTTTTTTTTGCACACGATTCGTTCTCTTCTGAATGTGTCGAAATAAGGATAACTACGGCAAAATACAGCAAAAATATCCAGGCGTTCGCTTTGTCCATAAAACTTTTCTAGATCAACATGGCCATTATTATTTTACACAAGTCGCTAGTTTTCGCGATGTGTTCGGGTAAGCCCGAAGTTTCTTTGGTGCAATAAATAACTACCTAAATAGTCTTAGGTTGAGGTTATGGACCTCCTTAAAAAGGTGTTGTTTGCTAAACCGCTACTGACGTATGTGTACGTATATTGACCACCACGCGCATGTGGGACCATGTACGGTCCGGAGTAAGCGCAACTTGGCATTCTTCTCGACAGTTCCTATCCGATATCAGAAAAAAGGGTGACACTCTTCCCGGTCCGGATAACACCGACATGGAAATACCGACCCTGTTTTTGTGTGTACACGCCCATAGAAACTGACAGGAGCTTCTATGGGCGTGTATACGAAAAACAGGGTCGGTATTTCCATCCCGGTATTATCCGGGCCGAGAAAGAGTGTCACCCAGAAAAACAATGTAGCTGAAATCCTGAAACCCCATAGTCACTTGTCTGTCACTGTCTGTCACTAGTTGTCACTATTATTGTCTGTTTTTTATTATACATATTATCTAACATGCATATCATAACTTCCTATTATATGTTCAGAAACGACTATCAAATGGCCTTTATTAAGAAACTTGGTATCTGGCGTGCATCTTAATGTTCACATTAAAGTACAGTGCATCTTAATGTTTACATTAAAGTATCGGTAATACTTTTTTTAACAATGCATATCTGTACATATTGTAGAAAACTTATGACATGCATGTAGATAATAATTATTATTCAAAGTCAAAGTCAAAGTCAAAGTCAAGTCAATTCAAAGTCAAAATACAGGCCATATCTGAACATAT
>NC_133481.1:19568075-19599725 GCF_025370935.1 Choristoneura fumiferana | reverse complement strand
AATGTAGACTGAGACTACGTTGAAAAATAAATATTTACTTTGGCCGAAAATATTTTTATTATTATCAGACTTATCATTCAGCCCTCGTATGTATCGCGGTGTATTCTGAGGGTCGGCCAGTTTATTTTAGATGCAAGTGATCGACAAATTGCATTTTCGTGCGTGCGAAACGTATAAAAAAAAAATAGCTGTCGCACAACACACACAAACATCACGCCTGTATTCCCAAATGGGGTAGGCAGAGCACACGAAACGTTACCGTACCTGTCGTACAAATAGGTCAAATAATTATTTGACTAGTAATCTGACGGTCGCCCAATTTATTTCAGACCTTAGGGTTCAGCTAAGCACAAGCCTTGCATTTTCGTGTGTGCGAAACGTAGTCAAAAACATGACACAGCCAATTGACACTCGGATGAATGCCATTTATTTAAATACATTACGCATACATTATAAACGCTTCAAGGCTGAAGTGATTTACCTAGCTCTAGCTGTAAAGCAGTGACTCAAAGAATGCACGCACTACTGAATTTGCTGTTCATTAGGCCTTAAATAATTGGGCGTTTTAAAAAAAAGTGTACCCTTTTCTTTGAAATTTTGGAAAAATATGGTTTTCCTAATCAGAATCAAGAGCACAATCGATTCCGATAGTTTAAAAAAATGACAGTTTTTGCCGTTTTCTTTTTTCATACAGTCATTATGAGCGTGACAACTGACTCATAAAATTTTGTATGAAAAAATGGGGACATTTTTTAAACGATCGGAATCGATTGTGCTCTTGATTCTGAGTAGGAAAAACCATGTTTTTTCAAAAATTAAAAAAAAGAAAAGGTACACTTTTTTTGAAAACGCCCAATTACGAAAAATAATTATTCTAAATATCTTTCAGCCTAAAGCCCTAAGCACAGGTTAACAAAATTCACTTTGCACGGTTTTTTTATTAGAATTCAAAACGACGATTAACGATTTTCCATTTATACTGAATAACAGTAAATCAACCACTGAATCTAGTTGAAATTTTGTGAAGATATTCCTTAAGGATTATAGAGGTGCACTAAAGAGTTTTTAGAAGTTACAGCAGCATAGAGAGCCAACTTTTTATTCTTCCCCGGGAAGCTGTAGGTATTCTGTATTATTTCTATGTGCTTCAAGATGCGGCCCGCTAGCAAATATGCCATTTCGCAAATGCCTAGTCATCATAGAGATTCATGCTCTCACCTCAACAAACACGTGTGACTCACTTCGACCACTGAGACTGTCGACTTTCCTGTTTATTAAATTATAGTTTAACTGGCCGCTACCCGCGCCCGCGACTACGTCCGCGCAGAATTCATTTAGGTATCGCTCTCCCGCGGGAATTATGCAATTTTCCGGAAAACTATCCTATGTCCTTCTCCGGGACTCTAAACTACCTGTATACCGGATTTCATCAAATCGGTTCAGTGGTTTAGACGTGATGAAGTAACAAACAAACAAACAGACTTACAAACTTTCGCATTTGTAATATTAGTGGGATAAGCAGTGGTTGGTTTTGGCGTTTTGAGTTAGAAAAATGGCGGACTAGGACCGACAGCGAAACTGGGTCGAGTTTTCGTTTGGGAGCATTCAGGGTCGTGGAGTGGTGTACTGCAGGGCTACTACGAAACTTGAAACTCGAAGTTCGTGTCGTGCGGTCCCTCTCGCTCTCGTATTAAATAGTATAAGTGTCAGAGGGACCGCACGACACGAACTTCAAGTTTCGAGTTTCGTAGTAGCTTTGCTGCTCTGCATTCTGCTAATTTGTCGTCGCTACGTTGTTATTTCATATTAACATTTACTTTTTAAAAAAAAGTATCATTTTATAAAAGTTAGAAACACATAATTTATAAAACCTAAAATGGAAGCAAGTTTATAAAAATAGTACCTAGACGACTGAGCTTCGCTCGGGCTGGAATTCGAGGACACGCGTTTTCCCAGAGATAGACCAAGCTAGATCGATTGCTCGTCTCTGAAAACACCTACATACATATCAAATTTCATCGAAATAGTTCCAGCCGTTTCCGGGATCCTCGAAATAAATAAATAAACAAGAATTGCTCATTTAATGATATAAATGTAAGATACACCAAATTATAAGATAAGATAAAATATAATATAATAAAAGATAAAAATATAAGAGAAGATACACCAAAATAGTCCAAAAATATTACAGAAATCAAAAATTGGTTTCGGTTTCAGCTACTAGTTAGTTTTGACCAGACACAATTAAACTACTGCCTGCCCTTCGACTATGCTCGCATACAATTTCTTTTTCCTTGCTTACATTCCTTTGAAGCCGCGCCAATCGAGAGAAGCGTTTTAAACTAGCATTTGACTTCCGATTGCACGCTCACCATATAAATATATGTAGCTGTCTGCATCAGTGATGAGCATTATTCGAATATTTTTAGTTGACTAATTATTTGAATAACTATAATCACAAGTTTGAACATGAAACTACCGTGAGACTCACTCATATTAAATTATATTGTAACGGATAACTCACGTCTTAAATCGAGTTTAGCTGGACATGTTTCGGGCTATTTCGTAGCCCTTCTTAGGAGCACGCGACTCGGCGGCTGCCGCAACACGCGCACTACTCGATAAAAATGCGGGTAGTTTACGCCGGTGTTAGTTTCGTCGGGTAGACCCGCGAGCAGAGCGGTGGCGTGTAGTGCGCGTGTTGCGGCAGCCGCCGATTCCTTTCTTTCTCTAACGCATTCACCGTCACCAACGCTTATATGCGTTTTCGGAACTACGCCCAGTGCTGCTGTCATAATTTATTCATACATTTTGAACGCACATGTGCGTCGGTGGCACCTGTGAAGTCAGGTGGCAGTGAATGCATTAAAGAGTACGTGGTGATAAATAAGCATCCTTTCATGTGCGAGTGTGACACGTACTCGAAACACGTACGTCTGTCAATCCCAAAACATACCTGTATTTCCACACTTTTTTGTTTGATGATTTACAAAAAAAAACTTCATGTGTGTGTCTATGTTATTAACAGTCTAAAATGACCCCACACTGCGTACATTTTGCTTAGGAGAGGGGCTCTGCTAACACTGGATAAATACCTAAAAATTGGCACGGAAGCCTCGGTGCGCGAGCCGGACTCGCACATGCCAGATTTTTTTAAATCCTTTTTTAAAGACCGCTGAAAAGCTAGTATAATACACAGTTAGAAGTACTTCGTACTTACTTACAGTGTTACTTTAGAGTCTGGTGTAATCTTGGCCGTTGTGTTTTGGCAGCAAACACGACCATATATAATCGTATTGACTAACCGAATCTTGATTTTCATAAATCTATTAATACGCACAAAAACAAGACGCAGAATGCTACTTATTTTTACGATCGCGCACTAAACTACACACTTTGTCACGCCGCGATCGCAAGTCAACGACCTTGCGGGATTGATTCAATAATTAAATCATTTATTTAGGAATCGGACTCATATATTATAGTAAGTTTACAATTCAGACAAAATACAGTTCACCTACCAGTGGCGAGGGGTGAGTTTTTCGAGCAGGGAACCCGGAGCAGTTAAAGCCGGAGAAAAGTTGTATGTATCCACCAGCCCTTAAGAATATTGCCGGACGGAACGGCGCTACTTGACGGAATTTTTTATAACCAAAAACTTCATATTATTAACTGAACATGTGAAGTAATATTAATAATAAAAAGCAAGCTGAATTGTATTCAGTATTATCCTTATGAACAAACATTAAGGCATTTTCTGGATTCAATTAATAAGGATAATAGATATCACTTGGACTGGAGGTGCGATATCATAGAGCTACTTATATCAATAAAGGAAAATGTACAGAACAAGTTTTCGTATTTGTAAGCGTGGGAGCGAAATTAGACACATCAGGAAAGCTTAACATTTATTTCTGAAGTTGTTTTACTAGGCTGGTTGTTTTGGGTCGCAGTGTTTGCCTTATCGGAAAAACTATAGCGGCAGAACTAGATTTTTCTATCTATTTAGATCTGTCACTACTTTACAATCCAAACAAATTGTAGTATGGCAATGGGTCAGTGCTTAGCAGTAACACACTAGTTTACTGGTACATAAACACATATTGCTTGTATCAGCGACAAAAATGATGTATATAATCTAAGGTTTACATAATAAAAAAGGTTATTTTACGCACATCTACAACTGGCGTCTCAATAACCACCGCGTTCCTTACATTATGTATTACAAAATTAATCTTTAAATTAAATAACTAACTAAAAAAAGTTGAAAATCCCCCCGACATTGTCATTGCAAGGTTTAATATCTGAATAAAAAAACGGCTTAATCAAAGAGTGCAACCTTTTGGCAGACATGGGCCAAATAGTGAAAAAAAGGCGGGCCACACGTAAGATAATTTTGTACCTAATAGATATCTATCTAGTTACCTATTGTAGTGGACCAAGTGATAATACAAAACAGTCGCGGGCCGCAACGAGGTAGGTCTCGGGCCGCGCGTTGCCGATCCCCAGCTTAATCGATTTTAATGAGCCATCGAGTAAACTCGCTTTCATGTGAAAAAAATCGAATTGAAATCAGTCCGTCCGTTTGAAAGCTACCCACAGACAAACAGTCGCGGGAAACTTATAAAATCCGTCTTTTTGCGTCGGAGATCTCCCTCCAGCTCCCCCCCACTGCCCGCTGGTGTTCAGTTAATACGGTCACCATCATCATCATCATCATCATGTCAGCCATAGGACATCCGCGGTCTCCACTCGAGAACCTGTTAACCTGAACCTGAAACTGTGTTAATAGGGTAAAATTCTGAAATGGTAACTTGTGCCAATATTTTCCTTGGCATCCTGAGGCGTTGTATGAGCCCATTTGTAGTGTATAATCCATACTAATATTATAAGTGAAAGTGTGTGTGTTTGTATGTTTGTCCGTCTTTCACGTCGAAATGGAGCGACGGATAGACGTGATAGTTTATGGGCATTGGGGGGAGCAGCGAGCGTGTTGTTCTTTGCGGTCCTTCCTTTCCTATTAACGCATTCACTGCCTGACTGCCACCTGCCTCCTACAGGTGCCGGTGCCACCGACGCACATGTGCGTTCAAAATGTATGAATAATTATGAAGAATTATGATGTTCCGAAAACGCATATATGCGTCGGTGGCAGTGAAAGTGAATGCGTTAAATTTAAACAATTTGTACGTTATGGGCTAGTACAAAATCTGCTAAAATTGTTTTTCATATCATAATGATGATGACATCAGTGAAGGACGCTAACATTAAATTACTAGCTATTGGTCATAACTCATAATTAAACTGGCATAGTTCGGCACACAAATAATAAACTTGATTCGCAACACATTGAGAATTTCAATCACAAGCAGGAGTTTATTTATTTATCAATAAAAAATTCAACGTTACAGTTCAGACCGCTGTAAAGTTTTAAGTGTAGGTAACCTACGTACATAAAAGGGCGGGTTCAGAAAAAGTTATTGTTTTTTTTTTACATTTGGATGATATTTCCTACTCTGAATCAGGCAGGAGCAGTTTCGATTGTAATAGGAGAAAAGAAGTGTCCCAGGTTTTTCATATAATTTTGTGTTATCCATTACACTGCCGCCATAGGAAAGTGTACGAAAACAGTAGCGTAATGGAATAAAAAATCTTGGGACACTTTTTCTCCTATTACAATCGAAAGTGTAGATTCTGAGTAGGAAAACGAAATTACATCCAAATCTAAAAAAAGTAATTTCAATGAATATCAGAAAAAAATACAATTATTAAATAATAGTAGGTTAATAAAATCAAAATACATTCATATCTTATGTTTTTTATAAAAAAAAAATAACAACCTTGTAATCACATTATCAGTATTCACCTAATCATTTGGTATTAAGTATTTATTTATTTACTTCGCGATGCGTGCGTATATACTCGGTAATTCTCGGAACAAAATACAAACGGACGCACTTCACTCGAACGAGACTGCCATAGACAATTTGGCGCCAGAACGAAAAACTAAATATTCGCATTCGCGAATGTCGGCAGCAGATATTCGCATTCGCGAATGTTCAAAAAAATGACATTCGTTACATCACTAATTCAAACAGCGCTGAATCCACGAGCGAGCTTTGTATTGAGAATAACACCCCTGCTATGACTTCGGCTCTTTCGAGAACTCTCGACATGGCGTCTTGAATTTGTCTTGAGTTAGTTTTTTTTATGCACACGATTCGTTCTCTTCTGAATGTGCGAAATAAGGATAACTACGCAAAATACAGCAAAAACTACGTTCCAGCAAAACATCCAGGCGTTCGCTTTGTCATAAAACTTTTCTAGATCAACATGGCCATTGTTATTTTTTACACAAGTCGCTAGTTTTCGCGATGTGTTCGGGTAAGCCCCGAAGTTCTTTGGTGGGCATAAATGCTACTAAACTAAAATAGTCTTAGGTTGAGGTTATGGACCTCCTTAAAAAGCTGTTGTTTGCTAAACCGCTACTGGACGTATGTGTACATATATGTGACCACCACGGCGCATGTGTGGCCCATGTACGGTCCGGAGTAAGCGCAACTTGGCATTCTTCTCGACAGTTCCTATCCGATATCAGAAAAAAGGGTGACACTCTTTCCCGGCCCGGGTAACACCGACATGGAAATACCGACCCTGTTTTTTGTGTACACGCCCATAGAAACTGACAGGGAGCTTCTATGGGCGTGTATACGAAAAACAGGATCGGTATTTCCATCCCGGTATTATCCGGGCCGGGAAAGAATGTCCCCCAGAAAAAACAAATGTAGCTGAAATCCTGAAACCCCATAGTCACTTGTCTGTCACTGTCTGTCACTAGTTGTCACTATTATTGTCTGTTTTATTATACATATTTATCTACATGCATATCATAACTTCCCTATTATATGTTCAGAAACGACTATCAAATGGCCTTTATTAAGAAACTTGGTATCTGCGGGGGCGTGGTATCTTAATGTTCACATTAAAGTACAGTGCATCTTAATGTTTACATTAAAGTATCGGTAATACTTTTTTTAACAATGCATATCTGTACATATTGTAGAAAACTTATGACATGCATGTAGATAATAATTATTATTCAAAGTCAAAGTCAAAGTCAAGTCAAGTCAAAGTCAAAATACAGGCCATATCTGAACATATTATAGAAAACTTATGATATGCATGTAGATAGTTATGTATGCGGCTATATACATAATTAGGCATTAAAACACTCGTGTGATCTTATTATGAAACGAGCCAAACCACACTCGTACTTTAATGCCTCTCATTATGCACCAGCCACATAAATAACTATTATACTATACGAACCCTTTTGCAAATCTTGATTTTGCGAATAAATTTCTAACGGCGCTTCACATTGGTGAACATTTGAGCGGTATACGAATATTTGCGCGCAAGTGAGCGACCCTATTAACGTAGTGGTGACAGAATTTATTTTTTAATATGTTGCCAATTCTATTTTTTTTCCGCGCGTTGTTAGGCTACTTTTTCTTTCACAATAGATCATGTATCAGCCGATTCGGAAAAAAAACCCAAAAGTGAAAATACAATCAAAAAGACACACAGTTGATGCAAATATTACTTTTTTTTTTTAACGCTGGGTTGTGCCGTCGGCGTTCAACAATAGTTTAGGCCGTGACGGCGCTTGCGCCGGCGGCATACGTAATGAGATGTCGGCAAATCAGCGCGTTATTGGAGCTAGGGCTTGGGAAAATTACGCCAGTTGCGTTCGTTACATGTAAGTATGTATATTCAAAAAGAAAATTATAGCAAAAATTAAACCTACTCAAAAAACATATAAAATATTTTGTATCAGTTTAAAGTAGATACCTCAGCACGAGCCACCAGGTTTTGTCCAAATAATGTGTGTAGGTAGGTATCTATGAATATCCAGTTTTAGCAAAGCCCCTCTTCTAAGCAAAATGTACGCAGTGGGGTTATATTTGATGGTTCCTGACATAGACAGACGTAAAGAATCAAGACATCCAGATTTCAGTCTTCTTATTAGTTGTGCCAAAAAACTAGAAGTACTCTATAAGTGTATACATATAAAAAGCCGTGGTGGCCGAGTGGTTTGACCTATGGCCTCTCAAACAGAGGATCGTGGGTTCAAACCCCGGGTCGCACCTCTGAGTTTTTCGAATTTTAAAAAAAGTTGAAATTTACCACGAGCTTTACGGTGAAGGAAAACATCGTGAGGAAACCTGCACAAACCTGCAAAGCAATTCAATGGTGTGTGTGAAGTTCCCAATCCGCACTGGGCCCGCGTGGAAACTACGGCCCAAGCCCTCTCATTCTGAGAGGAGGCCTGTGCCCAGCAGTGGGACGTATATAGGCTGGGATGATGATTATGACTCTATAAGTTATTTGTGGGTTATTTGGTTATAGTAATTTGTATGGAAACACCTTTTTAATGATGGCGTTGACTTATTACTAGCAGCTATGAGTCATCATCATCATCATCATGTCAGCCGAAAGACGTCCACTGCTGGACATAGGCCTCCCCCAAGGCTCTCCACTCAGACCGGTCTTGTGTTTTACGCATCCAACGCGATCCCGCGATCTTAACCAGGTCGTCGCTCCATCTTGTTGGAGGCCTACCGAGTAGGTACCGACAGCTCGTCTCCCGGTCCGCGGGCGCCATTCGAGAACCTTCTGACCCTATCGGCCATCACTCCTACGAGCAATGTGCCCCGCCCACTGCCACTTTAGCAGCAGATATGAGTATTCGGTATTATTTCAGATTGATACTTCACGCGTTCCTGAAATAAAGGGTCTTGACAGACGGACAGATGGACAATAAAGTGACCCTATAAGTGTTCCGGTTTTTCCCTTGGCAGCACGGAATCCTAAAAAGTGGCCACTTCTGTTCTCCCCCAAATTTGTTGCCACACCGCATCTCAGTCGTTATAGTCATTGCAATGCAATCATCAATCACCCGCCTCTACGATGAGTAAACCAGGGGGGCTACTACGAAATACTAGAATCGAAGTTCGTGTCGTACCATAGGGCCAGCAGGGCTACTACGAAACTCGAAGTTCGTGTCGTGCGGTCCCTCTGACACTTATACTGTTTAATACGAGAGCGAGAGGGACGGTACGATACGAACTTAGTTTCGAGTTTCGTAGTTTGACAACCCTACTCAATGAGTAGACTCATTGTCCAGTCCAAATATCTGACGCAGTAGATCAGGGTTTCTCAAACTTATGGCTCCACGTACCCCTGTTAAAGTTTCTAGATGACAGCGAACCCCTATCTCCCCCCCCCCCCGCAAAGAAAGTAATAAAATTGACTGTTGGAGAAACTAAGGTTATTTTTATTTCAATCATCATCATAATATTATAATGTACCTATATTATTTATTTTAAGTTCGCCTTTGTACATATATTTCATTGTTTGTCATCTGTGTATGTTTACTTATTTTGTACAATAAAGAGTTTACATACATACATACATATATAAAAGACTCCAAAAACCAATCTTAATCATCTTCCCAGTCTTGCAGCCACCACCACGTAAACCTTGTCGCGAACCCCCCACCGTCGAATAACGAACCCCTAGGGGTTCGCGTACCCCACTTTGAGAAACCCTGCAGTAGATAAAGGGAAACACGCAATTATCAACGTCATTGTTAGTTCACAACCGTGGCGTAGACGTGAGTTTTATTTACTCGACGTCTACTTGAACCACCATTTCCTTTTGAACTTTTAATAAATAAAAAACCTCACAGACCGGCTCAGACAAGGCTGGCCAAACAGGCCCGCAAGCCGCAAATTGTCCCGCCGCCGCCTTTTAAGCCCTTTAAAGGTCGGAAGTTACCGAGGCAATTATAATTGAACATGGTCTACAGGGACTTGTTTATTTATCTTGATGGTTTCGATAAATTCGAATGGTTTCCGTCGTTTTAAAATAAGGCTAGGTTCACACGGCGCAATTTTGCCCTTATACCGTACACGCGATTTTATCGAATATCGCTGTAACTACAAAATTTGTATGGCAACTTTGAAAATCGGTCACACGGCATTTATGTATGGGAATCTCGTATTCGAGACATATTTTTTACCTCGAATAGTCGCCGTGTGAACCTAGCCTAAATATTCGTAGCCGTTCTATTGGCGGTTTATATGATACAGAGACAGACAGGATTCTTAAGAAGGTTTGAAATTATTGATGATGGATGATTAGAAATATCTAATGAACTGAAACAATTTGCTCACCCGAGACCCTTTGATAGCTACGTTTATGCAAGAAATGTGTGTTCATGCAGTTACTCCACTTCCACACTGTAAGAACATCTGGTAGCATGGTGAACGGTTGTATTGCTCTGAATATGAGCGGTTGAGTTAGTTGGGTAGTGGTGATAGATGGGTTTGTGTAATTTGTGTGTGTTATTTATTATCTTACAGTGTGGAAGTGGAGGAACTGCATGAACACACATTCCTTGCATAAACGTTGCTATAATAAGGTCGCGGGTGAGTAAGTACCTAATACGGTATTTGACTATTTTGTATATGTTTTATAAATTAAAAATTCACAATGCCTGTTATCGAATAGAGAAACAATTTTTAAGCTACCTTTACAAATAACAAAGTTATAATGGTTTGAAATTCAAGATTAGACAGAGAAAGACTTACTGGCATGTGACGTCACACGCCAATACCGCCATACATGCTGCATAGAGAAAAGCGTTTGAGAAAGAGACAGGTATACAGATTTTTCAAAAAATCCAATTTTGAACCGATTTAAATTTTCTCTTCGCTAAACACTATCTGTATATCTATATTTTCAAAATAAGATATGGCAAATTAAGGAGTTGTCAAATACCGTATTGTTTCAGTTCATTAATAGAACAGAATAGAATAGAATAAACTTTATTGTTTAGCCGTGCGTGTTACATAGATGGTATTAAAATATTACATTGATATGGACCTCCGCAAAGTAACGCCTGCTTAAATATTTTTTTGTTAAATATTTACAACGCCAAGTTTCTTGCGGCGCATTCTTCTTGGCAATGATGGTCTTTCCGAAACCGCTGGTAGTTTAAAAATTGACAGTGCCCATTGCGGCCTATTCACTGAATAAATGATTTGAATTTGAATTTGAACGAACATGACCCCGGACCAAATGCTACTTGGCGATTGTAAAGCAAACATGGTTCTATGACATTACTTGTCGTATCAAAACCAAAACGTCATTGATGTTAGCGATGATTAGCACGCTTATTTACACAGCTTTAAATAACCTCTGACGACACGTCTGGTACCATCAGCCCAATATGTGGTCTACCGCCCTAACCCTCCTGAGTCCTGTCATTTTTTAACAAACTTAGCGTTTAAGACCTAGACGTGGTTGACATGCTTTGTTATTCTTTATTCAATGAACAATTTGTACTTTATAAAGTACATTCAGCCGTTATCTTTAGTGTTAATTGATCCTTTATAAAGTACGCGAGGACTTAGGAGGATAAAGTTTATAATCGTTTACATGTGATAAAACAATACCAATAGACGTGTCTGTCAACTTGAAAGTTCGACTTTAGCGACATATTCATTTGATAGGAACTTGTTTAAAAATTGATGGACCACTTATTTGGCTGATGGTACCTAAATTTACTGATCAATCGTATCTAAAGCCGAGTTTAGATTTGCAAGAAAAATCGTGCAAGTTGTATTACATTGCGAGGACGTAAAGCCAACGAGTTTGTAGTTTTCAATCGAGCGCCGCAATGTAATGCAACTTGCACGATTTTTCTTGCAAATCTAAACTCGGCTTATGACATAGCTATTGATGTTTACATTTTATTGTTTAAGTATGTTTAGTGCTAGTTCATTGACAGTTTACTGCATGTAGCGTGGGTTGTTTTGATCGTAATTGGACTTCCGATTTCAATACAGAACTTATAATAAAAGGTATAGAAATGTTTGAGTGGACTGTCATACTGAATTTCGAAGTTCAAAATTGCGATTTACTGCATCCCTAAAGTACTAAAATGCGACGCATGTACCTGCGAAAGTACCCCACATCGATCCACATAGAATTCTATTCTCGAATGTTTATCATCGCGATGCACGTTACTGCGAAAGTATGCTATATCGATCTACAAAGGATCTACATAAGTAGGTTGGGTTTCTGGCTCTGAATCACAATTTTGAACTTCGAAATTTAGTATTTCATCCGTTTGATTATCACTATCCCGCGGGATCTATGCGATTTTCCGGGTTAAAAACTATCCTATGTCCTTTTATAATTATATTAGGAGCGGTTTAGACGTGATGAAGTAACAAACAACCAGACTTACAAGCTTTCGTATTTATAATATATGTGGGATTGGTTTTAGTAGGTAAGTGAAATATGATTGTTTGAACCACAGCTTCTATAATTATCCGCTTAAAATAATTGACTTCGTTCTTTACATAATTACTGGATTGGTAAATAAATATAGCTTTTTAGCCAAATTGGCGCCTCACGCTTTCAGCTCGAATTACATTTCTATTTCTTTTATTATTCGTTCTTTGGTGTTCTTTACTTGTACATTTTAGAATTTGTTGTTAAGTGCCCTAGGAATAATACTTAATGATGATATGCTGATTAGTATTAAATTCAGTAGTTTTTAACACGCGCGCGACGAGTGTTCTCTGTTCATTGCGTGGCCGACGCGCAGTGTCATGTCATGTCACACATTTGTAGTTTTTTGAGCTGGCATGGATAGAAAAAGCGCTCGCCGCGCCGCCGGTCGCGCGTAGTCATACGGCCGTTAAACTAAGAGTGGTTTCAGTGTAGCCTTTTTTTGCGCGTGTACGGTCGTTTTTGTGCGTACCTACACGCTTACGTGTATATTGTGGCACCTGTATGCGCGTACACGCGCTTCCAAAATTGAGCTTAATTCGCGGCCACATGCAAATCGCTCGACGCTCGTTTTCAACGTCAAATCTGGTCACGTGACGTATAGCGATAAAACTGAAAATGTTGAGCTTTATCGCTGGAAAAAAAAACGTCAATTTCGGCAAAAAGCACTGTTTTTTTTTCATTCACTCCAATTTCTTTTATTTGTACCACTGTCACGACTGCTACGAAATGAGATTAAGAAATCAGCTTCCAAGACCAAGATCATTCCTCGAAGCAGTCATCTTGTCGCTGCTACTCGACGCGGTGACTTGACGCTACTTTTTTAAGTCGCGGGAAATTCAAAATCACATTCAAAGTGGGGTCACGTGATCAGATTTATCGCTGCAAACGAGCGACTGCATGTGGCCGCACCTTTATACGCGCAAATATAATGCTAGTCTGAAACCGCCCTAAGGCAGCTGAAACTGTTAACTTAATAATTAAATACTAAGGGGCTGTTTCACCGTCCATTGATTAGTGTTAACTGACGGTTAAATGTGATGCCGTCTCCGTCTATTCGAACAAAACAAATAGAGACGGCATCACATTTAACCGTCAGTTAACACTAATCAATGGATGGTGAAACAGCCCCTAAATAATACTCTACCCAAAGTCCTAACCTTATCTCTTTTCTCCGCAGATGTACTGCAACTTGGTGTAACGCAGAATGACGGCGAAACTCGGGCCAACCTGAATATAAGTGATGTGTGTAAGTACAAGGCATAAAATACGGTCCACTAACATACGCATCCTCAGAATTAATAATACATAATATAATAAGCCGTTTTATTCTGAACTTCATAGTTGAGTATGGAGCTCAGTTTGCTCAGTTAGCTCCTATGTCTCCTCTAACCTTTTCCATTGGGATCTGTCTCGCGCTACCCTTCTCCAATTATGTCCAGCCGTGAGTTTAAGAGTGTCTTCCCATCTTGTTTGTTAGCGTCCTCTACTTCTCTTGCCCTCTCTGGGATACCAGTCAGTAAGAATTTTGCACCATTTCTACTGTGGATCGCGTATCATGTGACCTGTCCATCTCCACTTTTGTTGGTCTATCCGGGTTATTATGTCGACTACTTTGGTCTTATATATTACGCTACCCCTCACTCAGTCCTGTTTCCTTATTCCTGTCAAACTTCTTTCCAGATCCTCAGAATTAAACAGACTTAATTAATTCGGTAGATTTTCATTTCAACAATAAATTGTGTACCAAAAAAAGTTTAAAAACAAAACTAGGTAGAGTTTGAAAATGAGATTATGACGAATTGAGTCTGTTTAATTCTGAAGGTGTTCACAAACATAATAACAAATTAACACTCAGTGAAAAGATTCAAAATTCACTTTCTCCCTCGCACTGGATGATTGCGGGTTATGAATTCGAAAATCGAACTTCGTATCTTGCCGTCTCACTTACGCTAATTATATTTAATACAAGACCGAGAGGAACGGTACCACCTCAGTTAGCGTAGAATCTAAGGGATGAAAGCAACCGCGTCACGAGAACAATTTCATATCATCACTAAGTCGCGCGACCCGGTTGCGGTTCTTCTCTCTGTGAAATATGCCGCATCGTTTCTCGATGTAGACTAAAGGCTACGTCACATGACTGTCAGGGTGAAATTCGGATTTCGAAGCAAATTTCGCGATAGTTTTTAAACTTTAATGATAATCAGTACCTACCTGGGCAGCCAAACTTTGCTCAGAGTTTTTTTTTTCTACAGCTTGAAATCGCGCTTTTTCCCAGAGCTAAGACCAAGCTAGACCGATTCTTCGCCCTCGAAACCCCCTACATAGAAAATTTCATAGAAATGGTTAAAACCGTTTCCGAGATCCCGGAAATAAATAAATATACAAAAATTGCACGTTTAAAGCGTATTAGATAGATAAGTTTGTCAAGGATTTTGAATTTGGTAACATTACTCCATCCATTTATTTATTTTGATAGCATATATACGACACGCCTTGTTTCTACGTCAACTAAGATACTAAAGACACATGATGTCGTCATAGAACGGCAATATATTACCTGTTTTTGTTCGACACAATCACAGTTTTCCCATTCAACTTTACGGAAAACCCCACGTTTTGGCCCAAGCAATAGCATTGTAATAATTACAGTTTCATTCTTTAAATGTCTAGTAACTAGTGACGTGTGGTTGCTTTACGGTTTGTGACGGCGCTGTCATGATGACATTTGTTCCCGCGTCTCATTCGCACGCCTGAAACATTTACATGCTAGAACGGGATGCAATGAACAATGGCGGTTGGAACTTATTAAACCACCTGGTAGATGTCGCTACTGCTTGCACTTAGCATGTTCATATTATAGTGGATTGAATAGTACGCGTTTGTGTTTTGCTTGGAGCGCAAGTTACGGAAAAACCAGTTGTGATAGTGTTAAAAAAAACTGATTATCAAGTAGACTTGTTACCTATGTGCAATAGTTGACAAAGATCGAAATGGTTTATTACTTTCGCGTTGATCCTAGAAGTGAGTATTAGATTTATTTTAATTATAAAGCGACTACGCCTAACTTTTCGTTGTAATAATTTTTCCTGTTGAGTTGTCTCCTAAGAACTGGTAAATGTTTTAGCCGTAAAACTACTTGGGAAAACGACATTGACCTGAAGATATGGACATATTATCACTGCATATTATACTCTATGGGATACCTTAACACGTTCGACCCCGGCAACGGTCCAGTATAAGCTCTTACGCTATGCCTCCGCTACGCATATCCCACAGCAGTCACTTCTATGCCATGCCAGCGACACGTATACGTGTCATAGACGTAATAGATTCTGGTGCCAGTGACACAACGTCTGTGACTTTTTAGTTCTTACTCCTATGCCACTGACACGCATGTCGTGTCAAAATAATTCGTACTTACCTCATAAAGGCTGGCAAAGCGTAAGGGTTCAGCGGAACGTTGCCGGAGCCGAATGCGATACACTAAGCTCTTAAGATAGGCATAGCGCATATCCCACAGCAGTCACAAATACGTGTCACTGGCATAGGAGTAAGAACTAAAAAGTCACACGTTGTGTCACTGGGGCCGAACGTGTTAAATGAGCTCCCCTTCATCATGATTTCAGTCTAAGCATAATCATGACTAGTGGTTGTGACGAAATATCGGGAGATCATTTTAGATGACCGTAAAATAATCCCACAGAAAATATGTCTGATGTAATACTGTGACTGAAGCTGAAGCCGTGGTGGCAGAGTGGTTTGACCTATGGCCTCTCAAGCAGAGGATCGTGGGTCCAAACCTCGGCTCGCACCTCTGAGTTTTTCGAAATTCGTGTGCGGAATTACATTTGAAATTTACCACGAGCTTTACGGTGAAGGAAAACATCGTGAGGAAACCTGCACAAACCTGCTAAGCAATTCAATGGTGGCCGCACTGGGCCCGCGTGGGAACTACTGCCCAAGCCCTCTCATTCTGAGGGGAGGCCTGTGCCCTGCAGTGGGAAGTATATAGGCTGGGATGATGATGATATATATATACTTTTATCCACCAATAAAATTCATGCATAATTTATTTCGGGGATCTCGGAAATGGCTCAACGTTCTATTTTTGGGGACTTTAGTGGGCGAACAATCGATCTAGTTTGGTCTTATCTCTGGGAAAACGCGTGTTTTAGATTAGCTCGGCTTTTTCGTTAGTCCGAATTCCTCACGCAATAAGATTGTAAGATTCGAGAGCTCCGTCAACAGCGTGGTGGTTCAACGGTGTTGGTTTACTAACTAGAGGTGTAGGGTTCGAATCTGGATGTGACGAGACATAACCCCTGTTTCACCATCAATTGATTAAATTTATCAGACAGATAAATGTGATGCCGTCTCTGTTTGTTTTGTTGGAATGAAACGGAGACGGCATTAACATTTATCAATTAATGGGCGGTGAAACAGCCCCTTAGTTTTATATGTTTTTATTATTTATACAGCGTGTATTTTTGATACTGCCTCAAACTGTAACCAGACGAAGATTTAAGTGCTGTGAATCGATATCAAAACAAATTGTTAATTTAGAATTAACTACCAGAGCGTAATTAGTTTTTGATACGAGAGAGAAGCGTTCTGTGACAGCTGTCACGTCAACAAGTGCGACGTTTTGAACAAAACCAAAGTAGTATCACTTAGTGATACATTGCGTGCTAATTATAAGGAAAATAATAGGTCTAATTTTTTTACTTGTGTGTTTTGTTGTATATTGTCTGTAGTACAGCTACGTGAATAAGATGCATGCCGGTCCTAGCCGAGCAATACCTATTGATTCCTATTTTCCTGATTAGTGGTCAGATTGCAGCGAAGGCATTGCATTACTCATGTTGGTAGTACGTGTAACACGGCTAAAATTAATAATACCAATATATGTTGGCACGTAACTGTGCTATATTTATTTATTTATTAATTTTGTGATCCAGTGGCGAGTCCAGCCCAGCCCTTCAGCCCTTTTTAGGGTTCTGTAACTCAAGGAAAAACGGAACCCATATACCTAAGATCATCGTTCATTATCAAATATTTCTCAGGTCTGCTTGCTACCTCTTAAAGCACTTAAAAATCAAACTTCTAGGACAACGCAATCAAAATATACATCCACCAAAAAAGGTGTTTCCGTACAAATTGCCTTTTTTCCGTGTGGAAAATGCGCCTTGTGCATGTCCCCGCTCGAGGCAGCGGGTGGGGTCTTTCGGGCTCTCCCCCAAGAGGGGCATACCAAATAAAAACCACACGACCTTACCCTCTCGGCACTTATGCGGACGCCACGGGAACGCGAACATTTCACCGCGACGCCGCAGGCCAGTCTGGGATGCGCTCGGCCAAGGTGACATGTGCAATGCGGGTCCGGGATTCCTCGCCCTCGCCCGCTGTGCTGCCACTCCATACAAATTGCCTAGCCTTACTTGTCAGTGCCTAGCCTATAATGGCCGCTGCACACCAGATGCGTGTGCTCTCGTCACCCGAATCACCCTGCCTAGTTATGCTAAAGGTCACCCGGCACCTGACCAGCACCGCCTCGTCGTTCGGCGTCCACTCGTTGTCGACAGATGGTTCATGGGCGGACGCCGCGTTGACAACGAGTGGACCTCGCGTGGTCTACTACGAAGGGTGGGTGATGAGCGCCGCATCGCAAGCGTGCGAGCAGCGGGCTATCACCAAGTGGTCCACTCGCCGTCCGCGCGTGGGAACCTCGCGAGTGAGGCGATCCGGTGACGCAGCGGAGTTGATTTAGTGACTGCACGCCCATACAAATCCATATAAAGAATTTTAACCGCTCGTGGCGAGGTGGTGCTGTGCTGTGACCTCAAGTGTAAACGTAACCTACTAAAGTTGTCCATTTCCCTGCAGTTGAGGCCATCTCGATCGCGGACCCGTCATTCGGCGTGAGCGTGGTAGAGGAGATGTACCGGCCACCGCCGGCGCCCGCGCCGGTGCCCTCTGGCGCGCTCGACCGGCCCTACGTGCGCATATTGGAACAGCCCGCCGGCAAGTCGCTCAGGTCAGTACCTCTCATCTGGCATAATCTTGATTGCCGGAAACTCACTTTGGCATAAACGCGTATCGCATAAACTTTTTTTGCATAATAATTACTTCGCATAAAATGTACTTGAAAACTTTGAAACCATCGCACTATATTCCCAAAAAAAAAATCGGAAATCGAAGTTCCTATCGTACCATCCCTCTCACTCTCGTATTCAATAATATAAGCGTAAACGGGACGGCAAGATAAAGTTCGAATTTTGCACTTCGTAGTATAGGGCCAGTTCCCGGCCTTAGTCGTACCCTGGCCGAGATATAAAACCGTCGGAAATGTTGAGGGCAGGAATCTGTTTATAAAACCTGTGGTAGCCAGTCAGCATTATATCAATATCCACCCACGTCGACGTCTGTTCCGATAGAAAACAGATGATCGAAGAAATGTTAGAAATACGCGCGTTATTGGTTAGGTATACTATTTAGTAAAACTAGGACGGTGAACGGCTACTGTGGCTTTTCGGATTTGTGTACTTTGCCGATACCTCGGCTCGGCGGTGCTAATTTGTTCTGCACAGATCTTGTAACCAATCCTCTTCGTCCCTTTTGTCATTTGTCCCACAGAATCCTACTACCTACTACTGATGAGTTTGTTAGTTTTTCGAGCTAAAATAATGAACTCTTCTTCCCAGCCTATATACGTCCCACTATTGGGCACAGGCCTCCTCTCAGAACAAGAGGGCTTGAACCATAGTTCCCACGCGGGCCCAGTGTGGATTGGGAACTTCACGCACACCATTGAATTGCTTCGCAGGTTGTGCAGGATTCCTCACGATGTTTTCCTTCACCGCAAAGCTCGTGGTAAATTTCAAATTTAATTCCGCATATGAATTTCGAAAAACTCAGAGGTGCGAGCCGGGGTTTGAACCCACGACCCTCTGCTTGAGAGGCGATAGGTCAAACCACTAGGCCACCACGGCTTACCTTACTTAAATAATGAACTGGGTCTCTGAAAACATAGGCGACCTTTTATCCCGATATTCCCGCGGGATAGATTTCAAAAACCTAGAACTACGCGCTCGCTTCTCGCTGCTCGCCAACTCGTATCTAATTTGTAACTCTACTCGCTTCCCGTTTATAGTCGGCTGTGAGACAAGTGCCTTAGTACGTAGATAGATAAATAGGGAGGTAGGTACTCGTAGGTTAGTTATATGTAGATATTAATGGTTAACCTGTCCTCTCCCAGAGGCACAAATTTGTGCCCAAAATCCTTCGATCCTGTTATCCTGGGAGATGACAGATTAAAGGTTAAATTTATAACAGATAAGACAACCAACGCCACAGAATTACCCGCCGAACAACTGTCCGTGAAAATTACGCGAATATCACCAATAGATTTATTTTATCTGTAGATGTAACTTCACTTCGATAGGAAATATAACGTCATCATTCTATTAATAATACTACAGCCGTCTCGTAAAGCTGAGACGGTTAATTCTAAAACGTATTAATGCAAGAAAATTACTTTCACGGGCTTTTGTAGGTGCTTGAAGCAAGGTATGTATGTATGTTCATATGTAAACTCTTTATTGTACAAAAAAAAGAAACAAAACACAATTGACAAACTTCAAATACAAATAATATATTTGTATTCAAATAGTTTGATTTGTCAGTTAAAATTGCATCGGT
The DNA here is from genome assembly GCF_025370935.1 of Choristoneura fumiferana. Taxonomy (NCBI): domain Eukaryota; kingdom Metazoa; phylum Arthropoda; class Insecta; order Lepidoptera; family Tortricidae; genus Choristoneura; species Choristoneura fumiferana. Next base: position 19,579,655 of record NC_133481.1, on the reverse strand, counting down.
CTCTTCAAGAAAGCTCTAAACTGTCGCTTTAGTAACAATGTTTTAACTTTATACAGTTTTTTTTTACAATATTGGTGTTGTTCCTAGAACCAGTATTTATAATATAGTATCAGAATTTACATTAAATTAAGGTTGATTTGAACACAATACTAATAGCATTTGACTCAGAAAAACAACACAATAATTACATAACTATGTTGGACGCGCGTGCTGTGTTCGCGAGCAGGAAAAAAATACAGGAAGTATCGGAAGGTGATTAAAAAAAACGATAATACGCTAGTAGTTGTGGCAATAAAAGGTGCTCTGTCATCGCAATTGTGGCAGCTATCGGCGATTGTATGTTTACCAGTGTTTTGACTGGCTCGTATCACATATTCTGTTTGGACGAGGGATGTTTATGTCGATGATATAATAGGCCGTTATCGAATTTAGGGTGCATTTAAAATGTGAATAAGGAAGATTTAACAGCTTTAAATAGGCTGTTGATTACACGGACATTTCCTATGACAGGCTTTTAACACAAGTAACAAAATTTAACAAATACTTAAATCATTTTTTTTTGAGTTAATTGAAAAAGAATCTAACTTTAGGACTGAAATAAAGTTTTTTGAATTTTTGTATGTATGTACTCTTTATTGCACATAAAAATAAGAATACAAATACACAGAGAGGAAAACAAAGGCGAGCTTATCCCTAATAAAACATTAAATTAAAAAAAAACAAAAAACCCGACTGCCAAGACTAAAAGGAAGAAAATAAGTCTAGTGGTCTAGAACTCTGTTAAGTAGCTAATTTAAAGTTCAACAGTCGGGACCCATGACTAGTTTTTGAGCGTCACGATTGAAATGGGTCCGACTGTTGACCTTTAAATTAGCTACTTAACAGAGTTCTATGATACCTCATATGTTAAAATCCGTCTAGCCGTTTAGGCTGCAGCGAGGACCAAAGAAACGGACATACGTACCAGTGGCGTAGCGTTAGATATTTTCGTGGTAAAGCCGAAGCAAAGATCGCATATATTTTTCATAAATCATGTATGTTCTGTTGTCCTATTTTGTAAATATTGGGCAAGCCGGTGGGAATAGGGTTCTATGGACGCTTCGTCACTGATACATACCCACATACATATGTACATACATACATACATACGCTCGAAAAACATAACCCTCCTTCGGGCAGTTGGGTGTTATCCGCCCTATTTTGTAGAACTCTGATAAATAAAATTATCTTAACACGAGCAGAAAATAAACATCTATCAGAGTATAACTACGAGTACAATAGAATAGAGTAATAAACAAAGCAATCCACGTGGCGTAATTAATTATTTGACATTGAACTATTTGCCGAGTAAATGGCCGCCAGTAAAACGTCACTTCACAAGGCTCATTTTCTGTTGAATTGAATTCTAAATCTTATTATACATACATTAACACATTCCACTTTCATTCAGATTATTTCATCAGTATTTGAAGATTACATTATATTATAATACACCTATTATTTATTGATCCTGGTTTTCTAAAATGATGTACCTATGCGAAATTTCACAAGTCAAGGTGCAACAAACAAATAAATTAACTCACTTTCCCGTTTAAAATATTTGTAAGGATGTAATTGACTATCTATCTATCTAATCGAATACCTTTAAACGAGCAATTCTTGTTTATATCTAAATATCCATCCCAGCCTATATACGTCCCACTGCTGGGCACTGGCCTCCTCTCAGAACAAGAGGGCTTGGGCCATAGTCCCCACGCGGGCCCAGTGCGGATTGGGAACTTCACACGCACCATTGAATAGCTTCGCAGGTTTGTGCAGGTTTCCTCACGATGTTTTCCTTCACCGCAAAGCTCGTAGTAAATTTCAAAAGTAATTCCGCACATGAATTTCGAAAAACTCAGAGGTGCGAGCCCGCCGGGGTTTGAACCCACGTCCCTCTGCTTGAGAGGCGATAGGTCAAACCACTAGGCCACCACGGCTTAATATCAATTATTCCAGTATATCATTGTTTCCAGATTTCGATATGAGTGCGAAGGGCGGTCGGCGGGATCGATTCCCGGCGCCAGCAGCACGCCCGAACGGAAGACGTATCCGACCATCGAGGTGTGCGGGTACAAGGGCCGGTTCGTGGTCCTCGTCTCCTGCGTCACCAAGGACAGACCCTACAGGTAAGGTCACAGGGCGCCTCTAACCACGGGGCTTCTAATGTAACGTTCGTGTAAATTGCAGGCGGTAGGATCTTGTGCAGGGTCCGCCCGGATTGCTACCACCATCTTGCTCGCTAATCCTGCCGTGAAGCAGCAGTGCTTGCACTGTTGTGTTTCGGCGTGGAGAGTAAGCCAGCCGGTGAAAGTACTGGCACTTGAGGTATACCATCTTAGGCCTCTAGGTTGGCAACGCATCTGCAATCCTCCTGGTGTTGCAGGTGTCTATGGGCGGTGGTGATCTCTTACCATCAGGAGACCCACTTGCTCGAAGTCCAGTGTTCATTTTATTTTTTCATGTACGAGTAGGTAGTTAGGTACTTAATCAAATGTAGATTTCCATGTAGGTATGCAATACTAATGTTTATTAAACAGTTATCAGTTTATCTTATAGATAGAGATGTCAAATGTCAAATTATTGAAAGGTCAGCGAATTAGGAAATTTGCTCTCGTACCATGAGATAGTGGTACGCATAGATAACACAGCCAAGTCCGTTACACTGATTTAACAATTAAATTTGAGTCTCAATAAATTATCTAAATTCAAGTTTTTTGAATATATTAAGCAGCTCAGTTCTAGGAGTAGAATCGAACCTTGCATTTAATAACTAGCCAGTAAGGATCCTCCTCCTTTTTGGTAATATGTAAAAGCTGACAAACGGGCATACGGTTCACCTGCTATTAAATAATCACCGCCGCCTATATAATTACCGCATAGAAACTGCTGGTGCTTTCTCGGCCATGCAAAAAGGGATGCACTCGCTTTTTAAAGACATCTATGCTGTAGCAAGACAGGAAAACCTCAAGTACCAGTATACTCCAAAGTTCAACACCGTTTAGGTGTAAACCGCATAGTGCACGAGCAAAGTCCATCGAACGTGATATTGGCGGAAACTGCAGGGCTACTACGAAGCTCGAAGTTCGTATCGTACCGTCCCTCTCGCTCTCGTATTAAATAGTATAAGTCTCAGATGGACCGCACGACACGAACTTCGAGTTTCTTAGTAGCTCTGCTGTGTTTCCCTGGGGTATGAAAGTTTTCGGATGGAGACCGCGTATCGGCAAGCGCAGCGTAATTAGTAGGACGTCCACCATCCAGATGGACGGATAACCAGGGTGTCCCCTTTATGGAAAGTCAGGGAAAAGTCAGGGAAGCTCAAGTTGGTCAGGGAAAATCAGGGTAATTTTCTAAAAATCCAAAAATTCAAGGAAAAATTCTGCATTTAGAATTATTTAAATTATTGTTTTGTTATGATTATGATGCATGTAAAGCTGTCGTTATAGTTATATTTGTATGCCATATGGCGAGACATAGTGATACAATTAATCACCTAATGTACCATCTATTGACCTATTTTTAACAAATAAATAATTTTGAATTTAAATTTGAATTTGAATTTGAAAAAACTCGTGATTTCCCAAAACTTAGCTCGATATTTTGACACCAGTCGTTCCAGTTCCGGGCGACGCATTAAAGAGTGGCACCATAAACGAAAAAGTGAGCACGTTTGGTGTGCAGTGAATTCCCATCATTGGGTCTAACTTAGTATCTCGGGCAGTAAAAAAAAAATCATATAAGTGTCATGTAACCTGCTTTGAAATATACATGATTGGTCAGGGTAACTTAGAAATGTGGTCAGGGAAAAGTCAGGGTTTTTTTTTTTAGGATTTGTGGTGGACACCCTGATAACCTGGTTAAAGCCGCTGGTTCAAGGTGGATGCAGGCCGCATCCAACCGAAGCAACTGGAGGTCTTTAGGGGAGGCATATGCCTGACAGTGGACGTCCTACTGCTGATATGATGATGATGATGACCTTTCCAGGCCGCATCCCCACAACCTGGTGGGGCGCGAGCCGGCGTGCAGCCGCGGCGTGTGCACCGTCGAGATGAACGGCGACTCCTCCACGGTCCAGTTCAGCAACCTGGGCATCCAGTGCGTCAAGAGGAAGGACATCGCTGAAGCCCTCAGGGCGCGGGAGGAGATGAAGGTCGACCCTTTTAAAAGTAAGTGCCGTAGCCGTATGTTTACAATGTTATTGTAAATTAGAATCATTAATATAATAAGAATTATTTAAATTAATGTAAAAAAAAACATACATTAAAATTAAAAACTAAAAATAATAATATGAAAATATAAAATGTGTAACTAAAATAAAAGTAAACTAAATAAAACAACCTAACCAACAAAAAGTTGGAAAACCCTTTGTCACTTCAAAGTTCAATATCTCAAAAACGGCTGAACCGATTTTAATGAAACATGTCTAAGAACCATCGCTAGAAAACCTGATTTCTAATAAAAAAACCGCATTCAAATCTGTCTACCCGTTTAAGAGCTACGGTGCCACAGGCAGACACACAGACAGACACACATAGCGGTCAAACTTATGACACCCCTCTTTTTGCAACGGGGGTTAAAAAATTAAACCCTATAGTTATTCGGATTACAATTACCTAGAACGTAACACAGTTTATCAAAGACGCTCAAGTTTACAAGCAAAGTTAACCAGCCGCGATTCATTACCCGCCGTTTATATCAAACGCGCAGCGCAAACGTCTATGACTGCTTTATGACCCATTTAGCTACTTGGCAGCGCACGCGTCTGAAATATGTACCGTACGGGAATCTTAAAATGCAATAACAACTGTTTCTGAGCGTTTTAGTTGCAGTTCTAACTTTTTATATCTTTTTTCTATTAAAAACCCACGTGTTTGAAATATTTCCGGTTTGATTTTAAGTATTAATCCTCTTGGATAACAGGACTTTTGACAAGTTGACAAGTTCAACTGTGTCTGATTTTACCATTTTTACCAGCTTCGCTATGGTCTATGGTAGAGTCGTTTATATGACAACTTGCCGTGAAAAGCTATAGTGACCTAGTGGTTTGTCCCCTGGCCTCATAAGCAGAGGATCGTGGGCTCGCTCCTCTTGAGTTTTTAGAAAATCATTTGCGAAAGTAAATTCGAAATTTCCACGAGCTTTACGCTGAAGGAAACATCGTGAGGAAGGCCCGTGTGGAATATATGGCCCAAGCCCTCTTATTCTAAGAGGAGGCCTGTCCTCATTATGATGAAGAACAAATTTAGTTTGAGAATTTTGTGCATTTAATGAGCTGTTATTTTACTTGCAATGTTTGTTGAATTTAAAACTTGTAAGTCGAAGTCGTATATAGTAACAATGTCAGTATACAAATACATTCAATACATTATATTTCGTTTTATTTTATTTTTACTTTATTGGAGAACCAACAGAGATAGAATCATACAAAAACATATTACACTACAGGTAATCTAAAAAAAAATGTAGCTCCTTACCAATTCTCACCAAAACATATTCCGATAATTTCAACTAAAACACGCACGCACGTATTATCAATAATAAAGAGACAAGTTTAGGAAAATGTCGAAGTCTTCCGGAGGGGTAGGTACTTAACAACAGAATAAAACTAAATCTAATAATCATGCAAAAAACAAAGAAAAAGTACAATGGGCAAATGCATTAACAAAGACAAAGATTAAACAAAAATTAAATCTAAATCAATCTCCCTTCTAAACAATGTCCATAACAAGCTTAAAAATAGCGCATCAAAATCAGATCATTTACCCAATTAGCCGACTACAGGTCATACTTGAAAATATAGCGATTGAGCGCGCCGCGTGACGTCACAGCCGGGAATAGAACGACGGAAATATATCTTTTGTAAGCTCCAGCCGCCCGAATGCCATTACCAGTCTTAGTTATAGATATAGTCAGGTGTATTGTAGTCACAGCTTTACAAACGGTGATTACGGTTCTCTTGGTCTCCGAATCGGTGTTTAAATCAAAGTTTTTTTTTAATTGTAACAATTGTATATCTGTGTATTTTTTCTAATTTATACCGAAACTAGAACTTATTTAAAAAAAGTCAGAAAATGTAGCTATGGCTGGGAATCGGCCCCGAAGTCGCATCATTTCGGTGATGCGAGCTAAAGCATATAGTAGGTTAGGTATAGATATAGTATAGTACACGAAATCTCAAGCAACATAAGACTGATCAATATGAAAACTGGCCAAGTGCGAGTTGGTCTCGCGCACCGAGGGTTCCGTACAAATGTATGCCACAATGTAAGCTTTAAACGATAGTCGTACGAGATGGTTTCTACCAATGAACTGAGCCGCCTGAGTTAACAGAAATGAAGAAAGACACGGTGTAGATTGATGATTCACAATTTTACTAACGTACCTCGTACGCACGTACGCATTTACCCAAATGACATAATTCTAATTATAAAATTATTCAATTTCCAAAGTTACAGTTTTGACTATGAATCATACACGGAATTTTGTTCGCGTCTTCCCTATATAGGTAGTCGTGCGTGGTAAAAGAAAAGTCCCTTATTTTATGACTTAAAGAGAGGATGTATGATTCACAATTTTACTAACGTACCTACGCACGTACGCATTTACCCAAATGACATAATTCTAATTATAAAATTATTCAATTTCCAAAGTTACAGTTTTGACTATGAATCATACACGGAATTTTGTTCGCGTCTTCCCTATATAGGTAGTCGTGCGTGGTAAAAGAAAAGTCCCTTATTTTATGACTTAAAGAGAGGATGTTCTCAATTCGATTGTATATTTGGTTTTGTACGAGTTTGTCTATATCGTCGCCTCCTGTAAACAGATTTCAATAATTGTGTCGATAGTGGATGGTTCACAGGCAGTGGTAGGCTAGTCTAGTGGTTTGACATATGGCCTGAAACAGAGGATCGTCGGTTCAAATCCCGGGCTCGCAGCTCTGGGCTTTTCAAAATTCATGTGAACACCTGCTGTACCTGCGTAGAAATTCAATGGGGTGTGTGAAGTTCCCAGTCCGCACTGGGCCCGCGTAGGAATTACATCTCAAGCCCACTCATTCTCAAAGGAATGATGCCCAGATGTGGAATGATGATGGTGATGGGTCATAAATTTTGTCTAAATCGGTTCGGCGATTTGGTATAATTTTGTTCACATTTGAAGTTGCTTTCTGCGTTATGAAAGAAACTAGTTTTTTCCCATGGCTTCACGAAAGTTAAGAGATTTTATTCCGTTCTCTCTCTCTCAAATAAAAAACATAACTTGTAAAAAAAACAAGTCTCGCAACTCAGTTCTTCTACCGTAAAAAGTTGTGAGATCCATGTAATACCAAGTGGGTTAACTTATTTAGTCCCTACTTAAGGGTCCTTCTGTATTAAGTTATTTAATAAGTAATTAGCTACCTAGCCTAACAACATCTTATAGTGACCATATCAATATAAAAAATCTTTTACGTTTTAAATAAATAGATTGACTTGGCCATCGCATGAAAACACAATCACAGTATATTTAGCTTATATATGTATATACTGTGACACAATGTATCTCACATGTAATACATATTAAATTAGACTGTTTAGTCCTCCTTATACCATTCAAGAAATAGTCATGTGATTCAAATTTCGAACGTGTTAAACAATATTTCCTCAGGTATAGTTTGATAATAAAGACATTTTACAATCTGACCATGTGGAATGCTAGTTGTAACTTATTTCTAAGAATTTTAAAAATTCCGAATTCCGATTTTCCGTGCATTATGAATCAAAATTTACGCATGAATTGCGGTTAATCCTCTTATTACCCAATAATATTAAAATAGTCGTAAGGTCAGTAATTTCCTTAAGTCAACATTTATACGCTATGCCAAGATTCGATATTTTGACCTTCGACTTTTTAACTTTAGATATATTAATTTTCGATAGTCAGATGCGTCCCCCCTGGCAGAGCTTTATGATGTTATACAAGAAATGTGTCAGTAGACCAAATAAATCATCAAAAGTGCCTACCTAGGGATATTTTTCATTCCTAGACAGTTTTTATTTTATTTATTTTGAAACGGGCTTCGTACAAAGTCACATTAGCCCATAGGGCAAAGCATTAAATAACATAGTAATCTCACAGTATAGGTAATAAAAAAGATATTCTCACAGTACTTAGTCGATTACAATATCCTTGTCACATCTTTCTAGACAGTTTTGAACATTTCAATATAGGCGTATTACTATTACGCGACAACACTTCCATCCTCACCATTTAGATGGTTGGCGGTCCTCTACTGTGCGTTTTTCCAGAAATTTCCTGCCTCGCACAGCAAAACTCTGGAACGAACTATTTCCTGCGGTATTCCCGGACCGATATGACCTTCAAGCTTTCAAGAAAAGAGCGTACCTACCTTAAAGGCCGGCAACGCACTTGTGACTCTTCTGGTGTTGCAGGTGTCCATGGGCGACGGTAATCGCTTACCATCAGGCGATCCGTCTGCTCGTTTTCCCCCTATACCATAAAAAAAACTACTGAGTGAAAATATCAAATTTCTAAATGACATTTACCACCTGTTTTATTATATTTTTTTTTCATTTTTTTTTCGAATACTGGAGACGGCATCACATTTATCCGTCAAATAAAATAATCAATGGGTGGTGAAACAGCCCTTGATCTCATCATCTAGTAGTTTAAATGACCGGATAGCCCGTTTTTATCCTGATATTTTGACTTCGAAAAACTGCATAGGTAGTTCCCGTGGTATAGCGATAAACGAATACTTTATAGACACAAAATGTGATCTTTGTCGTTTTCAACAATAGTATTTTATTACCGAAATAAAACAGACAATCGTTGTAAATGAGATCGTCTTTTTGATTTACAGCGTGGAGCTGGTTTGTATTGTGATCGATAAACACTATTTTTGTGCTGAGGAAATGAATGTGGATTAAAATTGTGTTTGCGTCGCCCTATACATATCCAGAGTCAATATTGTTTTATTCGTTCGCCATTACAATAACCATTTAAAATGGGCATAGAAAGATATATGCTTAATCCTGATTGTGTGTGTAAACATCACACAGTATTAGGCCAAAGAAATTATGCTATACGAATTTCGTACAAACGAGGTTATACTATATGAGTTTCGGAAAAGTGATACATAATTATGCCAAATGACACTTTGCGATACGAGATTATACTAAAAAAGGTTTCAAGTCGAAGTCACTTTTGTATTTATGATACAAGTAATGTAAGGGTTCGATTCTTGTGAAAGACACAATGGCCTCTTATTATGTAATTATCTCATTAAATCCATTAATCTGTTTTTTCTTCTTTATTTTGTCTACCAAATACTATAAATGCGTACAGTATAGATGCATACGCATTGTCTGCCGACTTATGTTACACATTTTCTATTTCCGTCTAGTCCAGAATTTACGATAGGTAGTTCAGCGACTCGATTATTCTCTTATGTTTATAATAACATAAAAGAATCCGAATTTAACAGCTGTTCGTAACCAATTGAAATAATTTATTGAATCAGGCGTTACCTACTTTGCGGAGGTCCATATCAATGAACTAAAAGAATTTCCTTGCTCACCCGCGACCTTACGATAGCTAAGCTTATGCAAAATATGCGTGTTTATGCAGTTCCTCCACCTCCGCATTGTAAGAACACACACAAATCACACAAACCCATCTATCACCACCACCACACTACACTGACGCGTTTCGAACTCAACCAGAGCTCATCTTCAGAGTGACACAACCGTACACCATGCTACCAGTTGTTGAACACGCATATTTTGCATAAGCTTAGCTATCGTAAGGTCGCGGGTGAGCAAGGAAATTCTTTTAGTTCATTCGTAACCAATTGGCCTTTTGCTATAACTACTAGGTGTAAAACGTATAGTGACTAAAAGTAACACGGAACTGCTGCACTATTAAACGTTAATTAAATATGGGGAAGGCCTATTTCCAATAGTGAACACCCTATGGCAGATATGACGAACTCTCCTGACCTGCCTTGTTCATATTACCACTTTGTACTACCCCTCCACACAAAGTTTATTTAACTTAAAAGCCAGTCAAACTTTAAATAACCTAACCAATAAAAACTTGGAAAACCGCCGACTTTGTCACTTCAAAGTTCAATATCTCAAAAACGGCTAAACCGATTTTGATTAAACCACATTCAAATCGGGCCACTCATTTAAGAGCTACGGTGCCACAGACAGGCACATAGACACACATAGCGGCCAAACTTATAAAACCCCTCTTTTTGCGTCGGGGGTTAAAAAACATATATAACAAGCATTTATGAATATAAAAAAATGTGTTTACGTATGTTTATCTGTTACCTAGCTAGCACCCACAACACAAGCTTTGTTTACTTTGGGATTTGGTCAATAATCGACGGTCAATGATTGACAGCTGATATGATTAACCGTCAATTGGTGTCAAGTGTCCCGTGGTATTTATATATTTTATTAAAAAAGCCGTGGTGGCCTAGTGGTTTGACCTATCGCCTCTCAAGCAGAGGGTCGTGGGTTCAAACCCCGGCTCGCACCTCTGAGTTTATCGAAATTCATGTGCGGAATTACATTTGAAATTTACCACGAGCTTTGCGGTGAAGGAAAACATCGTGAGGAAACCTGCACTAACCTGCGAATGGTGTGTGTGAAGTTCCCAATCCGCACTGGGCTCGCGTGGGAACTATGGCCCAAGCCCTCTTGTTCTGAGAGGAGGCCTGTGCCCAGCAGTGGGACGTGTATATAGGCTGGAATGATTAACAAATCCGTTTTTGCCCCCAGCCGGCTTCGGCCACAAGACGCAGCCCCAGCAAATCGACCTGAACGCCGTCCGGCTCTGCTTCCAAGTGTACATACCGGGCGAGAAGACGTCCAAGATAAAGCAGGCGCTCCACCCCGTGGTCTCCGACGTCATATATGACAAGAAGGCGATGTGCGAGCTGCAGATAAACAGGATCAGCACGTGCGCCGGCAGCGTTAAAGGCGGCACGGAGCTCATACTGCTCTGCGAGAAGGTTGGTTATGGCTTGTGTTTAGGTGCGAAACGCGACGAACAGCGGACTTGATGGTAGGTAGTAGAACGCAAACGTAAATCCAAACAGATTTTTTCCCGCCGTTACGTCGTTGATATGTAGCGTATCGTGCGGTCCCGCTTACGCTAGTAATATTTAATAGGAGTGTGAAAGGGACGATGCTCTAGCCGTGATCAAAGGCTAATGATGGTTGAAAGTGATAAATGTTAAGTGGAAGCAAAAGAAATTTAAACATCAACATCTAGAGAAAGTCGAAATATCTCTTAAACGTTGGCATTTTCATTAGACCCATTTTACCTTTTTTGGAAATTCTTAAATGCCCTACATGTGTTAGTACAACACAGATCCGTTCATATCTTAACATTTTATACGTATAACATAGATACCTACTTACAGAAACTTTTCGGTGATTACCGGTTGTGGCACATCACTATTTATGAGTTGTAAAAAACAGGTAGTACGTGAAACTTCATTTTAGTATCTTAGTTTAATAA
>NC_133481.1:19528402-19567975 GCF_025370935.1 Choristoneura fumiferana | reverse complement strand
TAGCTTGGTCTTATCTCTGGGAACACGCTTCGTAACGAGTTTTAGCCCGAGCAAAGCTCGGTCGCCCAGGTACTTAATCATTAAGCGATTAATGGAGAACACTAAACTTCAGCGCTTGAGTTTTTTTTTTGCTTGAGATGGTAAGAGATCACCACCGCCCATAAACATCTGCATAATGCATCTGGCCTAAGATGGAATACCTCAAGTGCCAGTAATCGGGATTTTACGTGTAAATCTGTTTAGACTGTTAACACTGTTTAAGAAATACATATAAGTTAAAACTGCGAAGAAATTGAACGGGCTACGGTAAAAGTAGCGTAATGTATGAGGGGGCTCGGATTTATAATGAACTAGCTTAAGCCCGCGACTTCGTCTGCGCGGATCTAGGTTATCGCGCGGTGGCCCTCTACCGGAATAAAAGGTATCCTATGTTGATCCTTGGGGTTCAAAATATCTATATACCAAATTTCATCAAAATCGGTTCAGTGGTTTCGACGTGAAAGCGTAACAGACAGACAGACAGACAGACAGAGTTACTTTCGCATTTATAATATTAGTAGGGAAGTAGGGATTAGTAGGGATTACCAATAATGTGAAAGATGTGAGTCTCTCCGTATATTCCAAAACCAAATTCTCCAAGGCTAGAGTGAATAGTCTGGTAGGTACTGAAGCAGTGAGATACACCTTTGGTCTCATCTGCACTTAACATCAGGTCTGACCAGGTGAGATAGGGGTCAAGCACGGTCGGTTTTATGTAAAAAAATAACCTAACCATAAAAATTTAATTTTTAATATAAGCTTTTTTTGCTGACTGTACTTGCATTGTCACCCAAACTACATTTGCATACCAAATTTCAAGTCGATGCTATTAACCGTTGAAGAGTTCTGTCTTGCGGAGACGATCCTGGCTGGACTACCAGGGTCACTACTAGATTATTGTATTGTCACTATTTGTCACGCGATGTACATAAGTATTCCAAATTTCAAGTCAATCTGACTACTGGAAGTTTGTCAAATTTAACTTATCAAGATTTGACTGACAGACAGACAGACAACGGTACAGGTGAAACTAAATAAAAGCTTGTAAAAAGGTACGAAGTTATAATTTTGCATTTAGTATAGGGCCAGATTGTTTGTCGCTCAGTATACCTACATAATATCATTGTTTCCAGATTTCGATATGAGTGCGAAGGGCGGTCGGCGGGATCGATTCCCGGCGCCAGCAGCACGCCCGAACGGAAGACGTATCCGACCATCGAGGTGTGCGGGTACAAGGGCCGGTTCGTGGTCCTCGTCTCCTGCGTCACCAAGGACAGACCCTACAGGTAAGGTCACAGGGCGCCTCTAACCACGGGGCTTCTAATGTAACGTTCGTGTAAATTGCAGGCGGTAGGATCTTGTGCAGGGTCCGCCCGGATTGCTACCACCATTTCGCTCGCTAATCCTGCCGTGAAGCAGCAGTGCTTGCACTGTTGTGTTTCGGCGTGGAGACTAAGCCAGCCGGTGAAACTATTGGCACTTGAGGTATCCCATCTTAGGCCTCTAGGTGGCAACGCATCTGCAATCCACCTGGTGTTGCACGTGTCTATGGGCGGTGGTGATCTCTTACCATCAGGAGATCCACTTGCTCGTTTGCCATCCAGTCGAATAAAAAAAAACGTTCGATTCTACTCGCATAATTGAGCTACTTTTTTCTGTAACTTTAAAAATAAGTCCAGTGTTCATTTTATATTTTCATGTACGAGTAGGTACTTAGATCAAATGTAGATTTCCATGTAGGTATGCAATACTATTTGTTTATTAAACAGTTATCAGTTTATCTTGCAGAGATGTCAAATGTCGAATTATTGAAAGGTCAGCGAATAAGGAAATTTGCTCTAGTACCATGAGATAGTGGTACGAGTAGATAACACAGCCAAGTCCGTTACACTGATTTAACAATTAAATTTGAGTCTCAATAAATTATCTGAATTCAAGTTTTTTGAAAATATTATGTAGCTCAGTTTTAGGAGTAGAATCGAACCTTGCATTTAATAACTAGCCAGTAAGGATCCTCCTCCTTACTGTTTTTTTTTGTAATATGTAAAAGCCGACAAAGGGCATACGGTTCACCTGCTATTAAATAATCACCGCCGCCTATATAATTACCGCATAGAAACTGCTGGTGCTTTCCCGGCATGCAAAAAGGGATGCATTTGCTTTTATAGACATCCATGCTGTAGCAAGACAGGAAAACCTCAACCACCTGTTCATTCCAAAGTTCAACACCGTTCAGGTAAACCACATAGTGAAGGAGCAAAGTCCATCGAACGTGATATTGGGGGAAACTGCAGGGCTACTACGAAACTGGAAGTTCGTATCGTACCGTCCCTCTCGCTCTCGTATTAAATAGTATAAGTCTCAGATGGACCGCACGACATGAACTTCGAGTTTCGAGTTTCGTGGTAGCCCTGCTGTGTTTCCTGGGGTATGAAAGTTCTCGAATGGAGACCGCGTATCGGCAAGCGCAGCGTAATTAGTAGGAAGTCCACCATCCAGATGGACGGATAACCAGGGTGTTCACTTCCTGGAAAGTCAGGGAAAAGGCAGGGAAGCTCAAGTTGGTCAGGGAAAATCAGGGTAATTTGCTAAAAATCCAAAAATTCAAGGAAAAAACTCGTGATTCCCAAAACTTAGCTCGATATTTCGACACCAGTCGTTCCAGTTCAGGGCGACGCATTAAAGAGTGGCACCATAAACGAAAAAGTGAGCACGTTTGGTGTGCAGTGAATTCACATCATTGGGTCTAACTTAGTATCTCGGGCAGTAAAAAAAAAATCATATAAGTGTCATGTAACCTGCTTTGAAATATACATGATTGGTCAGGGTAACTTAGAAATGTGGTCAGGGAAAAGTCAGGGTTTTTTTTTTTAGGATTTGTGGTGGACACCCTGATAACCTGGTTAAAGCCGCTGGTTCAAGGTGGATGCAGGCCGCATCCAACCGAAGCAACTGGAGGTCTTTAGGGGAGGCATATGCCTGACAGTGGACGTCCTACTGCTGATATGATGATGATGATGACCTTTCCAGGCCGCATCCCCACAACCTGGTGGGGCGCGAGCCGGCGTGCAGCCGCGGCGTGTGCACCGTCGAGATGAACGGCGACTCCTCGACGGTCCAGTTCAGCAACCTGGGCATCCAGTGCGTCAAGAGGAAGGACATCGCTGAAGCCCTCAGGGTGCGGGAGGAGATGAAGGTCGACCCTTTTAAAAGTAAGTGCCGTAGCCGTTTGTTCACAATGTTATAAATAATATGAAAAATTAAAATGTGTAACTAAATAAAAGTAAACTAAAAATAAAAACAACCTAACCAACAAAACGTTGGAAAACCGGCTTTGTCACTTCAAAGTTCAATATCTCAAAATCGGCTGAACCGATTTTAATGAAACATGTCTAAGAACCATCGCTAGAAAACCTGATTTCATAATAAAAAAACCGCATTTAAATCTGTCTACCCGTTAAAGAGCTACGGTGCCACAGGCAGACACACAGGCATACACACATAGCGGTCAAACTTATAACACCTCTCTTTTTGCGTCGGGGGTTAAAAATTTGAACCCTTTTAGTTATTTGTATTACAATTACCTAGAACGTAACACAGTTTATCAAAGACGCTCAAGTTTACAAGCAAAGTTAACCAGCCGCGATTCATTACCCGCCGTTTATATCAAACGCGCAGCGCAAACGTCTATGACTGCTTTATGACCCATTTAGCTACTTGGCAGCGCACGCGTCTGAAATATGTACCGTACGGGAATCTTAAAATGCAATAACAACTGTTTCTGAGCGTTTTAGTTGCAGTTCTAACTTTTAATATCTTTTTTCTATTAAAAACCCACGTGTTTGAAATATTTCCGGTTTGATTTTAAGTATTAATCCTCTTGGATAACAGGACTTTTGACAAGTTGACAAGTTCAACTGTGTCTGATTTTACCATTTTTACCAGCTTCGCTATGGTCTATGGTAGAGTCG
This sequence comes from Choristoneura fumiferana, assembly GCF_025370935.1. Taxonomy (NCBI): domain Eukaryota; kingdom Metazoa; phylum Arthropoda; class Insecta; order Lepidoptera; family Tortricidae; genus Choristoneura; species Choristoneura fumiferana. Next base: position 19,563,965 of record NC_133481.1, on the reverse strand, counting down.
TTTATATGACAACTTGCCGTGAAAAGCTATAGTGACCTAGTGGTTTGTCCTCTGGCCTCATAAGCAGAGGATCGTGGGCTCGCTCCTCTTGAGTTTTTAGAAAATCATTTGCGAAAGTAAATTCGAAATTTCCACGAGCTATACGCTGAAGGAAACATCGTGAGGAAGGCCCGTGTGGAAAATATGGCCCAAGCCCTCTTATTCTAAGAGTAGGCCTGTCCTCATTATGATGAAGATGATACTTAGGTAACAAATTTAGTTTGAGAATTTTGTGCATTTAATGAGCTGTTATTTTACTTGCAATGTTTGTTGTATTTAAAACTTGTAAGTCGAAGTCGTATATAGTAACAATGTCAGTATACAAATACATTCAATACATTATATTTCGTTTTATTTTATTTTTACTTTATTGGAGAACCAACAGAGATAGAATCATACAAAAACATATTACACTACAGGTAATCTAAAAAAAAATGTAGCTCCTTACCAATTCTCACCAAAACATATTCCGATAATTTCAACTAAAACACGCACGCACGTATTATCAATAATAAAGAGACAAGTTTAGGAAATGTCGAAGTCGTCCGGAGGGGTACTTAACAACAGAATAAAACTAAATCTAATAATCATGCAAAAAACAAAGAAAAAGTACAATGGGCAAATGCATTAACAAAGACAAAGATTAAACAAAAATTAAATCTTAATCAATCTCCCTTCTAAACAATGTACATAACAAGCTTAAAAATAGCTCATCAAAATCAGATCATTTACCCAATTAGCCGACTACAGGTCATACTTGAAAATATAGCGATTGAGCGCGCCGCGTGACGTTACAGCCGGGAATAGAACGACGGAAATATATCTTTTGTAAGCTCCAGCCGCCCGAATGCCATTACCAGCCTTAGTTATAGATATAGTCAGGTGTATTGTAGTCACAGCTTTACAAACGGTGATTACGGTTCTCTTGGTCTCCGAATCGGTGTTTATATCAAAGTTTTTTTTTTATTGTAACAATTGTATATCTGTGTATTTTTTCTAATTTATACCGAAACTAGAACTTATTTAAAAAAGTCAGAAAATGTAGCTACGGCTGGGAATCGCCCCGAAGTCGCATAATTTCGGTGATGAGAGCTAAAGCATATAGTAGGTTAGGTATAGATATAGTACACGAAATCTCAAGAAACATAAGACTGATCAATATGAAAACTGGCCAAGTGCGAGTTGGTCTCGCGCACCGAGGATTCCGTACAAATGTATGCCACAATGTAAGCTTTAAACGATAGTCGTACGAGATGGTTTCTACCAATGAACTGAGCCGCCTAAGTTAACAGAAATGAAGAAAGACACGGTGTAGATTGATTCACAATTTTACTAACGTACCTACGCACGTACGCATTTACCCAAACGACATAATTCTAATTATAAAATTATTCAATTTCCAAAGTAACAGTTTTGACTATGAATCATACACGGAATTTTGTTCGCGTCTTCCCTATATAGGTAGTCGTGTGTGGTAAAAGAAATGTCCCTTATTTTATGACTTAAAGAGAGGATGTATGATTCACAATTTTACTAACGTACCTACGCACGTACGCATTTACCCAAATGACATAATTCTAATTATAAAATTATTCAATTTCCAAAGTTACAGTTTTGACTATGAATCATACACGGAATTTTGTTCGCGTCTTCCCTATATAGGTAGTCGTGCGTGGTAAAAGAAAAGTCCCTTATTTTATGACTTAAAGAGAGGATGTTCTCAATTCGATTGTATATTTGGTTTTGTACGAGTTTGTCTATATCGTCGCCTCCTGTAAACAGATTTCAATAATTGTGTCGATAGTGGATGGTTCACAGGCAGTGGTAGGCTAGTCTAGTGGTTTGACATATGGCCTGAAACAGAGGATCGTCGGTTCAAATCCCGGGCTCGCAGCTCTGGGTTTTTCAGAATTCATGTGAACACCTGCTGTACCTGCGAAGAAATTCAATGGGGTGTGTGAAGTTCCCAGTCCGCACTGGGCCCGCGTAGGAATTACATCTCAAGCCGTGGAATGATGATGGTGATGGGTCATAAATTTTGTCTAAATAGGTTCGGCGATTTGGTATAATTTTGTTCACATTTGAAGTTGCTTTCTGCGTTATGAAACAAACTAGTTTTTTCCCATGGCTTCACGAAAGTTAAGAGATTTTATTCCGTTCTCTCTCTCTCAAATAAAAAACATAACTTGTAAAAAAAACAAGTCTCGCAACTCAGTTCTTCTACCGTAAAAAGTTGTGAGATCCATGTAATACCAAGTGGGTTAACTTATTTAGTCCCTACTTAAGGGTCCTTCTGTATTAAGTTATTTATTACGTAATTATGTAGCTACCTAACCTAACAACATCTTATAGTGACCATATCAATATAAAAAATCTTTTACGTTTTAAATAAATAGATTGACTTGGCCATCGCATGAAAACACAATCACAGTATATTTAGCTTATATATGTATATACTGTGACACAATGTATCTCACAAATAAATACATTTTAAATTAGACTGTTTAGTCCTCCTTATACCATTCAAGAAATAGTCATGTGATTTAAATTCCGAACGTGTTAAACAATATTTCCTCAGGTATAGTTTGGTAATAAAGACATTTTACATTCTGACCATATAGAATGCTAGTTGTAACTTATTTCTAAGAATTTTAAAAATTCCGAATTCCGATTTTCCGTGCATTATGAATCAAAATTTACGCATGAATTGCGGTTAATCCTCTTATTACCCAATAATATTAAAATAGTCGTAAGGTCAGTAATTTCCTTAAGTCAACATTTATACGCTATGCCAAGATTCGATATCTTGACCGTCGACTTTTTAACTTTAGATATTGTTATTATATTATTTTTCGATATTCAGATGCGTGCCTGGCAGAGCTTTATGATGTTATACAAGAAATGTGTCAGTAGACCAAATACATCATCAAAAGCTGCCTACCTAGGATATTTTTCATTCCTAGACAGTTTTTTATTTATTTATTTTGAAACAGGCTTCGTACAAAGTCACATTAGCCCATAGGGCAAAGCATTAAATAACATAGTAATCTCACAGTATAGGTAATAAAAAAGATATTCTCACAGTACTTAGTCGATTACAATATCCTTGTCACATCTTTCTAGACAGTTTTGAACATTTCAATATAGGCGTATTACTATTACGTGACAACACTTCCATCCTCACCATTTAGATGGTTGGCGGTCCTCTACTGTGCGTTTTTCCAGAAATTTCCTGCCTCGCACAGCAAAACTCTGGAACGAACTATTTCCTGCGGTATTCCCGGACCGATACGATACCTTAAAGGCCGGCAATGCACTTGTGACTCTTCTGGTGTTGCAGGTGTCCGTGGGTGACGGTAATCGCTTACCATCAGGCGATCCGTCTGCTCGTTTTCCCCCCTATACCATAAAAAAAACTACTGAGTGAAAATATCAAATTTCTAAATGACATTTACCGCCTGTTTTATTATATTTTTTTTCATTTTTTTTTTTCGAATACTGGAGACGGCATCACATTTATCCGTCAAATAAAATTAATCAATGGGTGGTGAAACAGCCCCTTGATCTCATCATCTAGTAGTTTAAATGACCGGATAGCCCGTTTTTATCCTGATATTTTGACTTCGAAAAACTGCATAGGTAGTTCCCGTGGTATAGCGATAAACGAATACTTTATAGACACATAATGTGATCTTTGTCGTTTTCAACAATAGTATTTTATTACCGAAATAAAACAGACAATCGTTGTAAATGAGATCGTCTTTTTGATTTACAGCGTGGAGCTGGTTTGTATTGTGATCGATAAACACTATTTTTGTGCTGAGGAAATGAATGTGGATTAAAATTGTGTTTGCGTCGCCCTATACATATCCAGAGTCAATATTGTTTTATTCGTTCGCCATTACAATAACCATTTAAAATGGGCATAGAAAGATATATGCTTAATCCTGATTGTGTGTAAACATCACACAGTATTAGGCCAAAGAAATTATGCTATACGAATTTCGTACAAACGAGGTTATGCTATATGAGTTTCGGAAAAGTGATACATAATTATGCCAAATGACACTTTGCGATACGAGATTATACTAAAAAAGGTTTCAAGTCGAAGTCACTTTTGTATTTATGATACAAGTAATGTAAGGGTTCGATTCTTGTGAAAAGACACAATGGCCTCTTATTATGTAATTATCTCATTAAATCCATTAATCTGTTTTTTCTTCTTTATTTTGTCTACCAAATACTATAAATGCGTAAAGTATAGATGCATACGCATTGTCTGCCGACTTATGTTACACATTTTCTATTTCCGTCTAGTCCAGAATTTACGATAGGTAGTTCAGCGACTCGCTTGTTCTCTTATGTTTATAATAACATAAAAGAATCCGAATTTAACAGCTGTTCGTAACCAATTGAAATAATTTATTGAATCAGGCGTTACTTTGCGGAGGTCCATATCAATGAACTAAAAGAATTTCCTTGCTCACCCGCGACCTTACGATAGCTAAGCTTATGCAAAATATGCGTGTTCATGCAGTTCCTCCACCTCCGCATTGTAAGAACACACACAAATCACACAAACCCATCTATCACCACCACCACACTACACTGATGCGTTTCGAACTCAACCAGAGCTCATCTTCAGAGTGACACAACCGTACACCATGCTACCAGTTGTTGAACACGCATATTTTGCATAAGCTTAGCTATCGTAAGGTCGCGGGTGAGCAAGGAAATTCTTTTAGTTCATTCGTAACCAATTGGCCTTTTGCTATAACTACTAGGTGTAAAACGTATAGTGACTGCTGAACTGCTGCATTGTTAAACGTTAATTAAATGGGAAGGCCTATTTCCAATAGTGAACACCCTATGGCAGATATGACGAACTCTCCTGTCCTGCCTTGTTCATATTACCACTTTGTACTACCCCTCCACACAAAAAAGTTTATTTAACTTAAAAGCCAGTCAAACTTTAAATAACCTAACCAATAAAAACTTGGAAAACCGCCGACTTTGTCACTTCAAAGTTCAATATCTCAAAAACGGCTAAACCGATTTTGATTAAACCACATTCAAATCGGTCCACTCATTTAAGAGCTACGGTGCCACAGACAGGCACATAGACACACATAGCGGTCAAACTTATAAAACCCCTCTTTTTGTGTCGGGGGTTAAAAAACATATACAACAAGCATTTATGAATGTAAAAAAATGTGTTTACGTATGTTTATCTGTTACCTAGCTAGCACCCACAACACAAGCTTTGTTTACTTTGGGATTTGGTCAATAATCGACGTTCAATGATTGACAGCTGATTAGATTAACCGTCAATTGGTGTCAAGTGTCCCGTGGTATTTATATATTTTATTAAAAAAGTCGTGGTGGCCTAGTGGTTTGACCTATCGCCTCTCAAGCAGGTTCAAACCCCGGCTCGCACCTCTGTGTTTATCGAAATTCATGTGCGGAATTACATTTGAAATTTACCACGAGCTTTGCGGTGAAGGAAAACATCGTGAGGAAACCTGCACTAACCTGCGAATGGTGTGTGTGAAGTTCCCAATCCGCACTGGGCCCGCGTGGGAACTATGGCCCAAGCCCTCTTGTTCTGAGAGGAGGCCTGTGCCCAGCAGTGGGACGTGTATATAGGCTGGGATGATTAACAAATCCGTTTTTGTCCCCAGCCGGCTTCGGCCACAAGACGCAGCCCCAGCAAATCGACCTGAACGCCGTCCGGCTCTGCTTCCAAGTGTACATACCGGGCGAGAAGACGTCCAAGATAAAGCAGGCGCTCCACCCCGTGGTCTCCGACGTCATATACGACAAGAAGGCGATGTGCGAGCTGCAGATAAACAGGATCAGCACGTGCGCCGGCAGCGTTAAAGGCGGCACGGAACTCATACTGCTCTGCGAGAAGGTTGGTTATGGCTTGTGTTTAGGTGCGAAACGCGACGAACAGCGGACTTGATGGTAGGTAGTAGAACGCAAACGTAAATCCAAACAGATTTTTCCCGCCGTTACATCGTTGATATGTAGCGTATCGTGCGGTCCCGCTTACGCTAGTAATATTTAATAGGAGTGTGAAAGGGACGATGCTCTAGCCGTGATCAAAGGCTAATGATGGTTGAAAGTGATAAATGTTAAGTGGAAGCAAAAGAAATTTAAACATCAACATCTAGAGAAAGTCGAAATATCTCTTGAACGTTGGCATTTTCATTAGACCCATTTTACCTTTTTTGGAAATTCTTAAATGCCCTACATGTGTTAGTACAACACAGATCCGTTCATATCTTAACATTTTATACGTATAACATAGATACCTACTTACAGAAACTTTTCGGTGATTACCGGTTGTGGCACATCACTATTTATGAGTTGTAAAAAACAGGTAGTACGTGAAACTTCATTTTAGTGTCTTAGTTTAATAAACAGATATTATGTTCAAGATTTATCAGTTAGGCGGTATGGGTTCTTCATCATTGTTATGTTACCCCAGGTGACCCGGGAGGATATAGAAGTGGTGTTCAGCCAGAAGTTCGATGACGGCTACGTGTGGGAGAGCGCGGCTAACATCTTGCTGGTGCATAAGCAGGTCGCCATAGCGTTCCAGGCGCCGCCCTACAGAGACCTTAACTGCACTGAACACGTCAAGGTATCATCTTAATTTTATCGTCCTCATATCAGTACTGTTATGTCATAGTAGTACTGTATATAGGCCACCCCCATAGACCTCCAGTTGGTTCGGTTCAAAGCGGCCTGCATCACGTGAAACGTGGCTTTAAACAGGTCGTCCGTCCGTCTCGTTGGTGGACGCCCTACGCTGCAATTGCCGAAAAAGTCAAGGGTTCAAGTTCTTAAAGGTTCCTTAGCCAAAATGGCGAAGTCTAAACTTTTTCATTAAATATGCCAAGCATTTAGGACGTCTAAAAATCCACCACTGGTAGAGAAAAATTTCTCAATGAAATTCAACGAGGTATAATTTTTCTTCTAAACCAATTTGAAATGAAACAAAAAAGGAATTCGGCTTCTAAAATCCGGCTCAGAAACTCTTAGCTCTTTAAACCCTCGTATGCGGGAACAAAAAAAAATACTGAATTTAGCTGATTTAAAAAAAATACAAAAAGATAGCCTCAAATTTGGCACTGATCAGCGGCTAAACATACAAGGGGTTAACGCTGTAATTCGATATGGGTAATGGAAACATAATATCATCTTACCTACACGTAATTTTTTTTTTGTTGTAGTGGCATGAAAGTAAGCAATAGATGAACGAGTTAGTTTGAATAATACTTGTTAGTTTGATAATACGAGTTCATCTATTGCACTTTTGGCCGAGACTAAACATTGTGCTTTTCACGATCACTGCGAGTGTTCAAAGCCTCACAAAAAAAAGAGGAAAAAAAAACGATCACTGCGAGGAAATAAGAAATATTTATCACAAAACAAACAATAATAATCCAATGACTGCGTTGCTCCCGCCGTGTGACACTCTTTACCGGCCCGGATAATACCGACATGGAAATATCGACCCGATTATTCGTGTGTGTGGGCCGGTAAATAGTGTCACCCCTCCCGCCGATTTTAGTTTTTCTTTTGTGACATAATATTTTTTTTAAAGAGTCCGTTCTTAGTGGCCAGTTCGTAACCACATATTTAAAAAATCAAAACGTCATCCTCGTCATGTCCGACCTGCTGCGATGCTGTGGCGTTTTTTCATACTTCAAAAAAATTAAAGCATTTTGTGCATATTATGCGTTTAAGAAAAAAAAACACCTCATATGTCATGAATGACACATTCTCATTGGTCAATTTAATTTCACATGCAGCCGACGATTACTTTTGATTGGTCCAATTGTCGTTGTAGCACGCCGCGAATGAAATTCAGAAATTATATTCTAAAAAGTCGTATCGTATTATGAAATACATATATTGATACGACCTTTTTTCGTAATGTGTTACATTGTTGTCGTGTTTTGCGAGCCATAAATGAGTCAGCTGTTAAATGTACATATATAATATAGGCAGATTTGGGTACTGGATTTAGGTTATCGATGGCCTCAATTTCGAGCAATGCCGTGAAAAATGAGTTTTTTTGGTTAATCAAGGTGTAAAGAGAACTATTACACTCTATACACTAGCACGGCATCAATATCAATTTTATTAGATCAATGATTCTAGCAATTTCCTTCTCCACAGGTCCAGATCTGCCTCCGGCGCATATCCGACCAGGCCCGAAGCACCCCTGTGGACTTCGAGTACACGCCGGACTTCGCAGGTACCCGCAACAAGCCGCTGCCCGACCCGGGAGTGCTGGCCCTCCTGCTGGCCGGCAAGCCCGACACAAACAACAACGACAAAGACAAAGACAACACCGTCAGCTCCTCCAGCGACTCCGTGTCCGTCTCCGTCTCCGACGAGAGCGGCTCCGCCACCATAGCGGACCTTAACGGCAACATCATCCCCCCAGACAATGAAAAGAGCCTCAACGAACTCTTAGACCAAGTCGCTGAGCTCGACGAGATATATACAGAGAACCGCACGCGCCTCCAAAACGTAACTACCCTCGAAACCGACGACGTCGAAGACTTCAACGACGCCGGCACTTACACCTCCCTCCAGCTCGCTTTCCGGAACCCCGTCCTCATATCCGAACCGGAAACGTACGAGGACGTCCAAGTACAGACTTACCGCGGCCCGATCATAGAATTTGCTCCTTTGAAACGCGACACTGACGAGGAACGAGCCCCCCCTCTGCCCCCCAAACGCGTCCGCAAAGCGCCCTCTGTCGAAGGCTTCAAGACTTCTCAAACATCCGTGAACAGTTTCCTAAAACCGGGCAAACAGTTACCCATCACGCGTAATTTAGACACCAGTCGTACTGAATTATCCGTAGCTCGCAGCGAGCCCGCGCTGCCGCCCGCTCCCAAAAAACGTTCTTTCCTATCCCGTCTGTTCCGACGGAAGGAGAAGTCCCCCGCGCCTAGTGTCAAATCCGAAGGGCCCGTCAAAAAGTCGAAACCTGTCGGCCGTTCCGTCAGCAGCGTCTCTGGGCATCGTCCCTCCAAATTCAAAACTTCAATATCCCACACCTCTCTCAAAGATAACGCTTCTGGAACAGGTCTGAGCTACGCTGATAGCGTCACCCACATATCTCTCCACGGCGATGAGAACGAGAAAAACACCTCTCAAACTCGCTTGTCCCGGCCATCTAGCTTGGCCCCCCTTCCACCAACAGATGGAGACACTATCCTAGTAGCCGAAAGCGTGCTAGCTCTAGATGCTTCTCAATTCAAGAAGCTACAAGACGACTTGGATCTAACGGACGCGGAACACTACGCTCTCTATATGGCCGTAGCGCCGCACGCGACCGTGTCAGAATTTGACGAAACCAGCTGCTATTATTCGCCGGTAGATGGCAGCAAGTTTCAGAATTAATTGTATTAAAAATCAAAAGTGAAGTTTTTATCCGACTACGGCTAATATAGAGTGACACCGACTATACCAGAAGAGTCGATTCCTTCTATGGTTATTTTTAAATAGTTTAATAATACTAGGGTCCAGTATAATTGGATTTATCGTAGGCTTAGTTGCCAATTAAGTATCAACGAGCCTAAGATTAAATGATGTATAGTAGACATTTGACGAAGCCAAAGAATGACTCTAATGTTTCACCATCCATTGATTAGTGTTAACTGAGTTAAATGTGAATTTCGAATAGACGGAGACGGCATCACATTTAACCGTCAGTTAACACTAATCAATGGATGGTGAAACAGCCCCTAAAGAGATTAATTTATCTACTGCGTCATCAGAAATTTCGCGAGTGTGTTAATATGCAAATAATTAATTAGTAAACGGGTGTCATTCCATCGAATTAAAATAGCCGTAGTCGAATTTAAAACTTTCTTTCTTTTGTTATGATATATAATTAACACAATGAGACTAAATAAATGCTAGTCCGCCCCGTACTTAGCCAAATTTTTTCTAGTATTTTTTTTACATAATCTTGACAGGCTCTCTAGCTTATGAAGCGACATAATAATAGAAATGCTATTTAGGTAAAAAAGATGCTATTGATATAACAAAGTAGTAAATCGTTTTCCCTAAAGCTATAAGGCAGCTAATAAATAAGTATTCTCGTATGTAATAGTAATAAAATATACCAACTAGAAAGTATAAATAACATATGCAAATTTCCAACTATTTGCGTGCTACGTAACTGCAATGTAATTTCTTACAGCCGTACTCAGAGACGTCAATCAATTAATCTTGCAATAGTAACGATGTTCCATATGACTTTAATATCGATTAAATTTAACTGACGTCTTGAGTATGGGCGATTAGTTCTTAAGCGCAGGAAGAAGAGCGATTAGTGAAAAAGTCTCTGTAGACGGGTGATAATTAAGACACTGGTTTTGAACGCACTGGCGGACTAAGGACTGAGCGGGGCTGAGGCGGCAGAGCTGTATGATCCCCACGACTTAGAATATGTACTTAATATATTTTTAGTCTAATTGAGAACCTGGTCATGAGAACTTGTGGACATTTTGGAGGCCCCCTGACTGGAGGCCAGGGGCGGGCTCTCCGCTCCACAGTTAGTACGTCACTGTTGAACGTTCTTCTTTCTGCGCGGTTATGTTTTATTTAATTTATTTATTGTACTATTAAAGTGTGTTATTTATTAATTGTGTACTTGCTATGTTCTAGATTCGGACTATTTAGGTAAAAAAAAGAGGAAGACGGCGCACTTTGAAATATTTCAATCGGCGTACAAACAAGACAGTAAGTTTCGCTGTTCCCATTTCTATCTCGTTCTATTTGGGATTATTGGTATAATCATATCTAGAGACATGAAATTTCTATTTCCCATACATACGACGTAGTCAAAATTGAAAATGTCTATTTACAGATATTGTTTCCTGGAACTAAACCTCTGATTTTAACATACATTGCCTCAATTGAATGTAAATAATATAGCTTTTGGAATGTCTTGAGCTTTTTCTGGGAATTTTTAGATATCATGTCTCTAGGGGAACTGTTTCACCACTCCTATAAGTTTTTAACACGTGACAGGTGTAAGGTACTTACAATGGGTGTGTAATGAATTGCGTGTCAACCAACTGCATAATTTTAGGCATAGTAAAAAATTTATATTATTTGTAATCTCGTAATGTACGAGATTAAACATGTAAATGATTAAGATTGATTGTTTTATGGCAGAAGATCTTATTTATTTTGTCTAACGTCTCTTATTATAAAAAATGTGCTTTTGGATCGGTGTTTAGATGTAAGTTTCTAGTACATTTTTACGGGAAATTAACTATTTTAGAATATCGTATATAGACATATTGAATGTAGGATAGGTATATTACGTATTCAAAATTAGTAAATAACAATGGTGGTGGTGTTACTAACACACAATAAATATAAACATTATTTATTTAATTATACCTACTATTTATGGTTTTATAAAATTATATGTTGTTAGCAATGTGCGTTTTTAATTTATTACTCGTTGTTTATTTAATGTTCATTGTTTAATATTAGTTATATTTATATACGAAGGTTTGATTTCTATTTGGTTGAATATTTTTGGGGCTCGATGTTTCGTGCATTTGAATATGTGCACTTGTTTAAGTTTTTTAAACGTTGAACTTCTTGATGTTTATTTTGGTTTATGTTACTCTAATTTATTGATGTGTCTTTTGTCTAGTTTCATTAAATATATGATAATGCAATGATCTTGTGAATGTTTGCTAGGTCTCGTACAGAAAGTTTTGAAAAGTTTCAATTAATTTTTTTTTATTTCAATTTTTCTGAAAATAGAATCTCTGTACATTTACAATGCACTCGTGTGTTCATATTTGCTTATTTATAATTGCCGTGTTAGTATATAATACCTTGATACCGTGATAGTAGATGCTGCTGAATGCACATGCTGAACACATGCCTCTGACAATGAGAAGGATCGGGCAGTACCCCTTAAGAGCGTTTATACCTGCTGAGCTGGCAACGTTGCATTTTTGTTAGTTTTTCTCGATTATTCCATAAAAATTGAATGAAAATTAAAAATGCTTTCTGATAGAACACTTCTTAATATGTAAGTTAATGTGTATATTCCAATAATTATTCGTGATAGACTTTTATATTACTTAAAAACAAATTAATGTCTATGACCGGTTTTTAAAGAAAATAAAAGTCTACAACGAATAATTATTGGAGTAGACACATTAACTTGTATATTAAGAAGTGTTCATTCAATTTTTATGGAATAATCGAGAAAAACTAACAAAAATGCAACGTTGCCAGCTCAGCAGGTATAACGCTCTTTACTTAGCCGGTTCTTTGGTAGGCGAAATAACTACATGGCATAGGTACCGTGAGGTCCGTTCCGCGTTACAATCCTGCTCGCGATTGGCTCACTTAGTTGTGTAACCAATCACGAACGTGGCACAATGAGGGCTATCGCGTATGAATTCGCCGCTAGAGGCGCTAGTGTAGCGAGAGGTCTCCGAAATGTCAAATCTCATAGTTTTTGGGTGAGCTACGCGGGTTTATTTATAATTAGAATAATTTTGTGAATATTTTGCAATATCTGAAATTAATTATGGCAAATATGCGCTCCGGGGCAATGAATGTCTGTGTTTTGAGACAGTTTTGTCTTTCGGAAACCTTTGTCCTCCCTTTTTTCCGAACAAAACGGGGACTATGCAACACTGTGGCATGCTCGATATTTTTATGGTACGGTTTTAAGGTGTATTAAATAATGATTTTAATCTAAACTTTGTTTTCACGCCCGTAATAACAGACTTTGAAAGCCATACTTAAAAACCTCACGCAACAGTGCGCCATCTAGTGAGACAAAAAACGATAGCCCTCATTGTCAAAGTTGTCAAACGTACCTCACATACCAGCCTAACACAGACACCCTCATGGTAATGCCATTAGTGACCCAGGAAGGCACCTATTTTATTTAGCCACAGTTATTTAGTATGAATAGTACATTGTGTCTTAAGGGCGGTAAATAAGGAATTACGAACGAGAGTATTAGAAGCCCAAAGTCGAAGACTGAGGGCTTTAATGAGTCGATGTTCGTAATTCTAGTACCGCCCGTGCGACATACAATGTTTTTCATCACATTTGCGAGTAAAATTTTATATTTGTAAAAGAAAAAATATAATTGTTCCAAATATTGGCGATACCTTAGGCAGCGCTCTTGGCAGCGCCGCCCTCCCCCTACCCCTCCCGCAGCATGCGCCGCAACGTGCATAACCATCAGTACGCGCAATGACTCATTTACCGACCACGGGTTTCATGACAAGCACATTAAGGTCGAGGGTTTTATTTGGGGGGTTGCAACCAAGGTAGCCTGCATGTTACGACACTGTTTACGAGCAAGTGTGATGAAAAATTGATTTACTTTCTGTATGTGACCATGTTTTCAAAAGGGCCGTACCATAAACGGAACTTTATTCTCTAGAGCTAAGGGCCACTATGACCGCATAGTGTTGCACTCTGCAGTTCAATGTTGCCAGTACAAAAAAAAACTATTTTTAAGCTGATGTGGATATGTGTGCTGCTAACTTGGAAGAACATAGTTCAAAATATTTTAATATGATAAGTGCATTAAAAACCCGATTGTAGAAGGTCATTTTATGACAGGTTTAAAATAGAAATTAATATTACGGATGGCAAGGTTGATGTTAGAGGTTGTTTTCTAAAAAACAACCAAAGTGTGACATCAACATTATCATATTGGCCATAGCATGTCGTACGACTGTTATTGTGTGGCATATCTACTTATAATTGCTTGTGTTATCGGGTTTTTTCTGTAGGTATGGTAGGATGTGTTTTTGATGAGACGATACTTTAAAGCTTAAATTGTAATATTCGAGTAAACCATCCAAATCTATCTATACCTATTATAACTGAATCGTATCATATATGAAATATGTCGTCTGTACGTCCATTAATTATATATTAAACGGTGAACAGCTGTTTAAAGGCAAACGTGTGCTTCAAGTTTATTCCAAATTAAAATGTTTATGATCGTACAATTTATATGTATATGATAGTCATGTTTTGTTTAAAGCACATTTTTAATGTATATTTTAAATGTTATTCAAAAATTGAAATTGCACGCTGTGTAATATATTATTATAACCCCCAAATTGTGGGTGCAATAAAGCCTATAAAGTTTTATATATCTTTGTTATATGTCTTTTGGATTAACACATATCTATTATTAGAATTGAAACCGCATTATTAAACATTTTAGATGAATTTACAATCTATTAAAATACATTTTGACATATATTAGACGCGACTGCAAAGCGATATAAGTACGAATTGTATCATTTTGCCGCCGTCAGTATAGTTTTTACACTTTTATAATTACAACTGTATTTTGATACACAAGCTTGAGTGACATGGGAATCTATTAATAATGCTAATAAAATATGAGTGTTTTTTTTTCGTCACAGACAAATTTTCCTAAAATTTCAAAAGGTACGATGTTGTTTTGTGGCATGGTTGTGATTTGATATAACTTCGAATGAACGTTACATACGTAATAGAAAAATTTAAAGATCTGTTTTACTACATTTTTATAAATTTGATGTGACAGATAGATGTGATTCTGTCTCAGTTTAGTCGGACTAAACAAACAGAGACGGCATCATAGTCATCTGTCACATTAAATTTTCAATGAGTTATGAAACAGGGATAAGTGGAGTTTATGTATTTGCCTATATTACAAAGATTGAAACACAAGACTAATTTAAACATTGGACTGTTGATAGACATAACCGCAAATAATTTTAACAAAAAAAAAACGACTTCTTCGAGCTTCATTAGGAGTGGTTTTATCTGGTATTGTACAAGTTTAAACGGAACCAAACAAAAATACAACCGAATTCGTTAAAAAAAATTCAACTACTAAGCCGCGGAGAAACTTATACAATGTTTAAAGGTTCTTGAGTTTAAAGGTGTTCTTTGTACTAATTTTTTTGTAATAGGTATGTTTTTTATATATTCTTATATATTGTCCCGTGTGTAACGTTTATCGAGGTTTTTTGTAATGTTTTATTTCTGTTCACACATATTTATATTAGCTTTTAGTCTAGCATCAGTGAGTTCGACGTTTAAAACGCATGTTTTATCTTGTAAATATTTTTTAAGTTTTGTTTTACACTAACTGGGTTCCACTGGCTGTGGCTGTGCTACGAGCGAAAAAAAATCCGTTGAAAAAAATATTTTGTAGTGAAATGGATCATTTTGAATTATCTGATTATTTTACTTGTTAGGTAAATAGGTCATTCTACTTAATTTGCACGTTTTTTTTTGCAAAAATAAATTAATATATCTTAAAGACCTTAACCATTTCAAAGCTGCGTAAAAACGCATATATTTATTGCCATAAACATAGTTTGTTGTAATTGCTTTTTTTTTTAATTATGAAGGCCAGGAATATCAATGGCCACTCTGCTCATGATTTGCAGAAACTTACCGTAGTATTTAACAAAGCTATTGTAAGTGAAATACCGATTCTACACATTATCTATTCTCAATGCAGGTCAGATGCAAGGGTCGAGTATTCCAAAATATGCACTTTGGAAACCTACGTGCAAATTTAAGTAGAATGACCCATTTACAAAATGGACATCGCTAAATGTCAGAGTTTAAGTTAAATTAGAACGATTAATTGGCAAAGGTGGCACGCTATGTAACTTTTTTTTTGTTTACCGCATGATTGTGATTTTTTTTTCTATGTTTGCTGCCAAGGTTTTAGTGCTTTTGTATTCTGCTATTGTTAGTAATTACAGAATGGACAGCACGATGAATTCATTGTATTTATGTCAATGAAATCACTCTTGTTTTTATAATGGCGACCACGAACCGGAAGACGAAGCGTTGGCCTCTTACTTGATCGACAGACGACATAGCGAATTACTCGCAACCGTTGGATGAAAATAGCTAGTTGTCGTTCATTGAGGCGTTCTAAAGGGGAGGCTCTTGTTCAACAGTGGACATCTTCCGGCTGATGGTGAATATAATATCACAGTTAACGTCGTGTTGGCCATCCTGAATGTCATGGAAGAATCCTTTGATTCTGAAAGCAATTTTCCAGAAATAAGCAATTTAAAAGAAATCTCCATGACACTGCACGATATTATTTAGGTACCTTAAGAATTGAGTGTGCGAAATATTTGTAGTTTAAAGTTTGTAAACTTGACATATTTGACTTACCGTGCTTTTGCTTACAGTGGGATTTGCGCACGATTCGCCGATCAAAACGGAACCTAGAGGTAAGTAGAGCTATCCATTAGTATTGTAAACTAGCTGCGCGCTCCGGCTTGCCACGGGTTGCCACCTATACTAATGCCGGAAATAAGACAGTCTCAGTTTTATATGGAGATTTTTACTCTTGCATACAATTCTTTATTCGTTCAAACCCTCTGACAGTTACTTACAAATCAGTATCAGATATTGGTGCTGGTGCCTGTACGATTAAATAGTATTAGCGATTTGGTATTGAAATTCACTTATCCTATAAGCATTATTTATAAAAGTTATTGTTATTAACACTTACATGGATGCGTAATCCGAAATAAACTTTATTTAATTCAATTTTAATTAGCTTGGGGCTTAACGAGTATTATGCAATAGGGCATATTAGGCAAAGCTCTGCGCAGGGGGCGGCACTAGCGCAAACCGTAAATAAACCGCCATGACAACGTTAGTTCTCTTTATACTTTGTCGCCATGACGAATCATGACCAAGCAGTATTAACCCGTCGCGCGAACAACGACTTTTTTTGGTAATTTTGGACTAGTACCCTATGTTAAGAAGCCGAAGCCGTGGTGGCCTAGTGGTTTGACCTATCGCCTCTCAAGCAGAGGGTCGTGGGTTCGAACCCCGGCTCGCACCTCTGAGTTTTTCGGAATTCATGTGCGGAATTACATTTGAAATTTACCACGAGCTTTGCGGTGAAGGAAAACATCGTGAGGAAACCTGCACAAACCTGCGAAGCGATTCAATGGTGCGTGCGAAGTTCCCAATCCGCACTGGGCCCGCGTGGGAACTATGGCCCAAGCCCTCTTGTTCTGAGAGGAGGCCTGTGCCCAGCAGTGGGACGTATATAGGCTGGGATGATGACCCTATGTTAATGGGTGATCGAAAATAGTAACAAAAATTGACTAATCACGAGTAATTAGATACGCGCCATTGTGGCGCGCAGGGTGTCCGTCGGGTTAATACCTATAGAAATCATGACATATTTATGAGTAGCAAAATCAATTATATTTACATCAATAGTAGCGATAGAGCTATATTTCCAAAAATTTAATTGAAATAATATGATATTACGGCATCCTACGGAAATTTAAGATACTTACTCAAAAACATAATCCATAAACATATGGTATTTGCTAGTGCTGCACTCTGACGGGATAAAATTGCAGTAATATACCCTATGAGGGAGGCCTGTGCCCAGCAGTGGGACGTATATAGGCTGGGATGATGATGAATATACCCTATTGGGCTCAGGTGTTCTCAAACATTTTCTGGTGGTTATTATTTCGATAACCATTTTAAACATCTTTTTTCAGATGCGAGCCCGGCGCTGCAGATCCAGAGTCCGCCCATGATGGGCAGCCCGCACTATGCGCCGGCGCAGTTCCCCGACCCCGCGGATCCCCGCTATCAGGTACGTTTCGACCATTTTGCTGCTAACACAGAAATAATAATGTTGGGAATATAAAAAATGTGTGTCACGTACAACCGGTTGCCACCAGAAATAATTCCGATCCGCATTGGCGATTCTTTACTTCAAATAGCGAATCTACTGTGTTAAAAATGAAGTTGTATTAAATAATTGTGATGTATAGATATCATTTAATAATATTATATACCTCGTTGAGTTGCTTGCCGGATTCTTCTCATCAGAGGTTTTTCCGAACCGGTGGTAGTTTTTTTTTTACATTCATAAGTGCCTGTTGTAGCCTAAATTGAATAAAGATATTTTGACTTTGACTTTTGACTTTGAACGGCACCGCCTCATCAGCTCGCTGCCAGCCAGGCGCCAACCATACGCTCATAACGGTAAAGAAATAACTAGAAGCTAAATAAACTAGCTTATGCGGAGGAGAGTTTGCTGTGTTCTGATGCCAAAATAATTTCTGTCGAAAAAGCTTTGACCTGTGTGTGCGCTGTGAGAGTTGTGTTCCGTTAGAAGTGGAAATTGCGGACAAGGAAGGCCGACCCCAAGTAGATGGGATAAGGTCTAGCCCGGAGGATGAGCTGTGACCTTAACACGTCCGGCCCCAGTGACACAACGTCTGTGACTTTAAGTTCTTACTCCTATGCCAGTGACACTTATTTGTGAGCTTAGTGGATCGCATTCGACTCCGGCAACGTTCCGCTAAGCCCTTACGCTATGCCAGCCTTTAAGAGGTACGAATTATTTTGACGCGACATGCGTGTCATTGGCGTTGGAGTTAGTACTAAAAAGACACAGACGTTGTGTCACCGGCACCGGAATGAATTGCGTCTGTGACACGTATACGTGTCGCTGGCATAGAAGTGAGTGCTGTGGCATATGCGTGGGCATATGCGTAGGCATAGCGTAAGAGCTTATGGATCGTTGCCGGGGTGGAACGTTTTAAAAAGCCTCACACGGAGATTTAAGGAAAAATATGCATTGAGGACCTTAACAACCCACAACACGAGATGTAATACAGTACGATTAATTGGAGTTAACACTTGACAGATGGGCGTGCCTTCAGTCAATTTTCAACTTTGACGTCATACGAATAAAGCCATTTTTAGTATACCGCTACCCACGTTTACAGATTATGTAAAAACTATTTTATTTGTATGACCTCAAAGTTGAAAATTGACTGAAGGCACGCCCATCTGCCAAGTGTTAACTCCAAGTAATCGTATTGTATTATTGTGTGCCCTTACATGGCGTCATGGACTGACCTATAATAACTGAAACACCTTTTACAACTATGTACAGTCAAGGGCAAAGATATCGACACGGCCAAAATTGCAAAAATATGTATACACGGCCTTAATGTTTAGTGCATAAAGTCGTGTATACATATTTTTGTAACTTGGTCAATGAATAAATGTACTTATATGAATAAAATATGTATTGTTCCAGCAATGGATCCCGGAGGCGAGCAACTTGACGGTGCCGGGCGCCAACCCGTTCGCGGACGCGCGCGGCTTCTGGGGCCCGCACGACTACGGAGCGCCCGCGCAGCCCCCGCAGCCCGCGCAGCCCGCGGACCCGCGCCGCTCGCCGCACATGACCATGCAGGTCGGTTCACTGTGCCACTTGTACTCTTGTTACTCCTGAAGTAAAGTTAACAATAGAATACGGCATTTTAGGCAAAGCTCTGCGCAGGGGGCGACACTAGCGCAAACCTCCATGGCAACGTCAGTTCTCTTTATATTTTGTCGCCGTGACAGATCATGACCAAAGAGTATTAGTACCTACCTATAGAAATCATGATATATTTATTAGTAACAAAATAACCTTCTGAAAATAACATGATATTTACATCGATAGTAAAACGATAGACCTATATTTTCAAAAATTAAATTGAAATAATACGATATTATTACTATCTTATGAAGATCGCAGAAAGCTATTATTGGCTGCAAGTAACATAATCGTCGTGAAGTTCTTAGGGGAAAGCCTATAACTCCCGAATTGGGCGTCTTCCGATTAATCATCATCATCAGACGGCAGACGTCCACTGCTAAACAAAGGCCTCCTCCTTGGAACGCCACAATGAACGACAACTCGCCATTTGCATCCACCGGTTTCCCGCAACTCACGACGTCAGTCCATCTGGTGGGAGGCCTGCCAACGCTTCGCCTTCCGGTCCGTGGTTTCGATTGATATAATTAAATGATATTTTTAGGGCATGGTGGCTTCCCCGATGCAAGGGGTAGTGTCCCCCGTGCACCAAATGTCCCCGATGCACCAGCAGTCGCCGATGCACCAGCAGTCGCCGATGCACCAGCAGTCCCCGCTACATCACCCGTCCCCGATGCTACAGCCGTCGCCGACGCCGCAAATGCAGCCCATGCCCATTAATATGCCTATGGTGAGTACTTTACGGTGAAGGAAAACATCGTGAGGAAACCTGTACAAACCTGCGAAGCAATTCAATGGTGTGTATGAAGTTCCCAATCTGCACTGGGCCCGCGTGGGAACTACTGCCCAAGCCCTCTCATTCTGAGGGGAGGCCTGTGCCCTGCAGTGGGACGTATATAGGCTGGGATGATGAGTACTTTAAACCCTCCCTCCCTGTCTTAATCCTCATTGCTAAGGGTCGTCTCCTCTTATTTATTTATTTATTTATTATTATTTACTTAAGACAAAATGTCCGGACATTCACTCTCCATTTGACTGTCTTCGGCAGCGTGAATGATTTCTTGGGCGTCTAACGTCTCCTGCCTCATAGTAGCTTGCTATGAAATTTCCTGTTCATGTTCTTTTTCCTTGCTATGCTTACGTGATTAGTAATCACTAGTGACTTCAAATGAATTTGATCCACAAATTCTACTCGCAAAATTAAAAAAATATATATAAATAGTTTATTTAGCATGGAACACTTATTACAATTAATGGGGTATATCTATCAGACTCCAAACTAAGTTGAACCTGTATCTTGGTAGCCTGCGAGTGTGATTAACAAGATTAACCAAAGTATGATAGAAGTTATTGTTACATACTGAATAGAAACAATGAATTTGCGATTACGGTCTGTTTATGTTTCCATCATCATCATCCCAGCCTATATACGTCCCACTTCTGGGCACAGGCGTCCTCTCAGCACAAGAGGGCTTGGGCCATAGTTCCCACGCGGGCCCAGTGCGGATTGGGAACTTCGCACGCACCATTGAATAGCTTCGCAGGTTTGTGCAGATTTCCTCACGATGTTTTCCTTCACCGCTAAGCTCGTGGTAAATTTCAAATGTAATTCCTCACATGAATTTTGAAAAACTCAGAGGTGTGAGCCGATGTTCGAACCCACGACCCTTTGCTTGAGAGGCGATAGGTCAAACCACTAGGCCACCACGGCTTATACAACGCCACCACGGCTTATTGTTTATGTTTGTGTGTAATAAAAGCTTGTTTTTTTTGACAAAATATCAATGATTCTGTGTAACTCGGTCCACAGCAGGCGATGGACGCAGGCGACAGTCTGAGCAACGAAGCGTTCGACTCGGCCGATCTCTCCGGCATCATCAAGATGCTCAACCGCGCGCCGGAACTGACCGACAGTTTGCGACAACTCTCCACCTCCGACCTCATACAGTGAACGCTGCACGCGCCACGGACGTGCCAACTGGACACTAAGTCTTTATAGTGGACACTCAATAATACTTGTGGACACTCAATCTTAATTGTGGACACTCAATAATACTTGTGGACACTCAATAATACTTGTGGACACTCAATAATACTAGTGGACACTCAATAATACTTGTGGAGACTCAATAATACTAGTGGACACTCAATAATTTTAGTGGACACTCAACCTTAATAATGGAACTCAGTAATAATAATGGACACTCAATAGTAATTTGACATTCAACCTGAATATGCATAGTTGCGACTCAATTCAAACAGTGGACACTCGAGCTGCAAATCGAAAATTAGATTGTGAACAAATTAAGCTATCAGTGGCTTGAAGAGTGCCACTATATTTACTATTAAAGAACACTCAACCTAGAATTAATGATAGTCCACATTACATATTGAGTGTAATTTGAACGCGACATTTTTGTGTTACGCCTGTTTCGAACAAACTCTACCGAATGACGCTCGATCCGAAAAACGATTCGAGAAAGTAATTTAGTACAATGCAACATAAAATATCGATATTAAACGATGTCCACAAACAAGTTCATAATTACACAATTGTACGTAATGATCGAAAATGAACAGGTGCGTTTTCAACGAACAAATATAGTTGTGTTTACGTGATATATCGCATGTGCTGGAGTGAAATGAACTTAGTGCTTGTTTAACGGAACGCCCTGTGTTATTTAACAATTTAAACTGTTTTCACGGATGTGCCTTAGCTTTGTGCCCTAAACAAACTGTTACCACTAAGTCTTAAGGTTTAGGCAGTGATTTTTTACGACACAATATTACTTTTAAGCTTTACGCAAAAGAACTGTCCGTATTTCATCTCAGATATCATGCACAATTTTTAAACTATGCTAATTTAGAGTCCGATAAAAAAGTAGAAATTAAATGTAGTTACTACTTCCTTTGTAATTGTCACATTTTTAACGTAAAGTTTTAAACGTGGCGACAATTTAACAAACGGCTAACAGATAGTATCTTTTCCAAGGGATCCTTTTACTGCCATAATTTTATAAGTCATAACGTAATGTTAGTCATCGTTTTTTTTTTTTTCGCTGAAACCGTACATTTTTCATAAATTTTTAAATGGTCGTAGTAAGGTTTGTTTTATAACAATTCTGAAAAAAAGGAAAAAGAGTTATGTCAAACGTTACATTATGACTAACAATATATAGACCCCTTTTCTAACTTTAACATTGGCGGAATCATTGATAGTATCGAAGGAGGATTTTAAGGAATTGAATTGAGAAATTGTAGTTTTATTATCTGTAGCCTACTTTTTCTTGTCGGTCGCTATTTATAAGTTCAATAATCATGCTATGAAAATCGGCAATTTGAAATCATCATTTGACTTTCGTTTATAAATGTGTGTATATACGTATGGGATGAATATTGTTTATATGTTTCGTGATATTATTATGTGCTGTATCTTTTGGCCAATCGTTAGCGTGCGTTTAAATGATTTGTATAGTTTTTAATGTACAGAAAGCATGTTTTTTTTTTGTATCACTATGATCTCGATCATTATAGTCTCTCAACGAGGATAGTGTGTTTGTAGGTTTCCTCGTGTCATGATGTTTTACTTTACTTATAAACTATCTTGTTCTATTGCGTCTGATTCACACACGAAGGGCGCGTGCCACCTTACTGTCATTGTAAAAATATCAAAACTTCAAGTGTTAAACAGCTTTGTGACAGACCAGAGGTTTTCAACCATGAATAGCTATTTTAATGAGAAAATAGCACGAAAACAACTGACGCGTGGCGTGTGCGATTCGTACCTACCTACCGACCTAACTAAACTACTGGCTATTTTTTACTGGTTGTGCCGTGAAACTTTGATGAACGAAAAGGTTGAAAACGCCTGTGACAGACTGACAAATGGACAGCGAAATCTTTGTAAAGGAGTATCGACACTCTTTGGTATTATCCTTAAAACGTTAAAGTTCTAGAGCAGGGTTTCTCAAACTTATGGCTCCACGTACCCCTGATAAAGTTTCTAGACGACAGCGAACCCCTACCTAACTAACTAATAAAACTGGCTGTTGGAGAAACTAAGTTTATTTTTATTTCAATCATCATGATTATATAATGTATATTATTTATTTCAATAAAAGGTAATAAATATAGGTAAGAATCGTCTTGCCAACGCATAATTAACAAATTTTGAGTTGAAATAAAAAATACTAAAAGACTCCAAAAACCAATCTTAATCATCTTGCCAGTCTTGCAGCCACCATCACGTACACCTTGTCGCGAACCCCCTACCGTCGAATAGCGAACGCCTAGGGGTTCGCGTACCCCACTTTGAGAAACCCTGTTCTAGAGTTACGATCTCAATGCATTTTTTATGGATTGTCATTTCGTTTATATTTTGTATTATACCTGTACCGTTTCTATTTATTTAGAGACGCCTATTAGGTATTTCCAGTTTTGTTATTGATTGGGCTATGTATATAGTATAGTTGTCAGCCATTACAATTTTGCAGCGTGTTAAATTTCTCTATTTTTTATAAGAGGTTTTAAAATTATATGTTTCTTGTTTTCTAGTTGTTGTTCTGAAGTTTAAAGTAATTTCGAGATAAGAAAATGAGATTGAAACAAAATACGATGTGGTATAAACGCGGATTACAAGGATTATCGTATAAATTATTACTTTTGTAAGTATTATGGCTATCGTTAAATTTTGATTTCGGCGCGGCGTGATATCAGAGAGATGGTTGTGTTTAGATTGTTTTTTAATTCATTACGCCAGATAAGTTGTCAGCCATCAGTTTTAGCGGTTATTAAAATGGCATTATCGCGTAAAAGATGTATTGTATCTTTTGTATGTAGATTTTACTAAATCCCGGAATATCAATGCAACTGCCTGATCCAATATACTTAGATATATATGTAGAAACTTTAATCCCACTAATATTATAAATGTGAAATTTTGTAAGTCTGTTTGTAAGTTCATCACGTCTAAACCGCTGAACCGATTTAGGTGAAATTCGGTTTACAGATAGTTCGAGTCCCGGGGAAGGACATAGGATAGTTTTTATCCCGTAAAATTGCATACTTCCCGCGGGATAGCGATAACGGAGTCGTAGGTAACGAGTAACGGCTACTTCATGAATAAAGCTTAACTGTTTTGAGCGAGTGGTTTAGTAGGTTTTGTATTATTAATGGCTATCGTAAAGTGTTTTGCTAAAAAATGGTCTGAAGGATATCAACTTATGTATTCGTCCTGCGAATATTTTGTATTGTAGCTTGCAAATGTTCACCGTAAGAGTAATTAAGTCATAATTTTCAAATGTTTGAGTGTAGTTTTTCGCTCGACCGTATTATAAGGTGTGTTTAAAACCCTATAAATAACGGTGTCCTTAATATCGCGTAGTGTTGTATTGGCATTAACAAAATCTCTGTTTTTGATTGAAAAACTGTTTGTGTTCGTATAGGATCTACCTTGTTTCCTATTAAGTTGAAATACATAGTCAAAGTACATAATGGTTAATTTGACATAATGCAGTTTTCTAAAAAATAGACAATTTTAGCGAAAATTTAGCGAAGCCGTGGTGGCCTAGTGGTTTGACCTATCGCCTCTCAAACAGAGGGTCGTGAGTTTTTCGAAATTCATGTGCGGAATTACATTTGAAATTTACCACGAGCTTTGCGGTGAAGGAAAACATCGTGAGGAAACCTGCACAAACCTGCGAAGAAATTCAATGGTGCGTGTGAAGTTCCCAATCCGCACTGGGCCCGCGTGGGAACTATGGCCTAAGCCCTCTTGTTCTGAGAGGAGGCCTGTGCCCAGCAGTGGGGCGTATATAGGCTGGGATGATAGACAATTTTACAGGATTGTTATACGATAAACATAACCTAAACCAATCTGTAGATTACAGTCTCAAAAATTCGTCTACACAATAATTTCACAGAAAATTGCATTATGTCAAATAACCATTATGTATTTTGACCAATTATGTCTATTGATTTTATAGCAAATGAGCGGTCCTTTCGTATGTTGGCACTACATTTTGGTTTTTATGTTCGAGTAATCGCTAAATCTAAATAAAACCCAGTTTACACGTGCATTGTGGAACTGACGACTTACCCCTGTTTCAACATCTATTGATTCGATTTATTTGACGGATAAATGTGATGCCGTCTCTGTTTGTTTTGATCGAATAGACGGAGACGGCATCACATTTATCCGTCAAATAAAATTAATCAATGGGTGCTAAAACCCAAAGGTAAGGTGGTCTTAGGAAATGGAGCTGTGTTGTCTCACGCTCCGGCGCTCGCAATTGCATTCACCGCATCTTTCTAAATACCTTATACCGTGACAGAAAGAAGTGATCGAAAATATTATGATTCCAAGTGCTTTAGGCAAAGCTCTGGTTTTTTTTTTACTACGTTGAGCTTCGAAATTCCGATTCGAGATTTCGAACGCAGTTAATCCATACAGATCTATGGAACTACCACATACGGACAGTAGTTTTCGAACTTTTCTCTGATTCGGAATTCCGCTTGGTGGCCTGTGCCTTCAGAATTGAAATAAACGTATGTGTGTGATGTATTTACGGAATTCCGTTTCGGAATTTCGAATTCCGAGCGTATATGGCGGCCTTAGTTTTATATGTATAGGACCATATTATAGGTCATTATACATAGAGTTATTAAATAAATAATAATAATATAATCTTTATTTCGGAATACACAGGACTCCATAGATGATTAGTAACAGAGCTTATTTCCTAAAGTTACTACTTAAAATTAATTATATCCTGGTCGCAGTGACAAATTTTAATCGATAGGATAATATTTGGCATTTATCTTGGAACAGTTCACTTGTAATGAATTTGGGAGTAGATGCTGACAACTGAGATACAGTTTTATACCTAGTTCAGTGGTCAGTGACTTCATAAAATTATGTACAATCTCTTTTTGATCAATAAAATAATAAAGATTATTATTATTATCTCTTTAATATGAAAGAAAGCAACGCTTTTTTGCAAGTGTAAACTGAGACTAATCTTGATCATATATGAGCTTCGGAGATGCATAGATACCCGAACATAGTCAAGTGTAGCGCCAGCATTATGTTAATGTTACGCATAAAAATTGCAATTTGATGGCTTATATTCACATAAAATGTGGGATTCTGTTGTCTTAGTCACTGTACATAAACATCACAATTTAGATATATTTATATGTTACAAGAAATAAATTTTATTATTTTAAGCCTGAATTGTTTTTCTGTGTCTTGTCACCCTGGTTCCGCGTGAATAATCCATATTCTTTACCAATATTACGAGTATAATGCGAGCGTATTTGTATTTGTTTGTTAGGCTTTCACGTCTAAACTACTCAACCGATTGTATGGACATAGTTTCAGAGTGGTTTCAGATCCTGAGAAGGGTAGAGCATATAATTACAAATAATGTATTAGAACAAACATAAATTTACTATTTACATAAAACTATCCTAAACTTAAAATATTTACATAAAATTAAAATAAAATCTAAAACAAAGTACCTACTTAGAGTAGCCCCCTTAGGCAAGGTCAGTTATTTAACACCTTGAGCTTTGCTCGGGCTAAAACTCGATAATAAGCGTTTTCCCAGAGATAAGACCAATCTAATAGATCGATTTGCCTTCCCCGAAAACCGCGACATACCAAATGTCATCGAAATCGTTTGAGGCGTTTCTGAGATCCGCGAAATATAGATATATATATTAAGATAGGACTTAGAGAGCCGGGATCCGACCCTAACATGATCAATGTGGGCATAACAAGTGGGATTCGGGCAGAGAATGAAACTATTTTGAAGAACTAACAAAAGTCCACTACTTAATGTGGTCAAGATAAAACCAAAACAATACGACACTCATTCACTGAAATCTTACAAATGCAGCTATCATAACGATTCACAATAACTTAAGGAAAAGCCTAGCTAAATAAACTAATAAACCACACATATATATATATATATATATTACAATACATACAATACAATAACTCTTTATTGCACACCAATACAGTAAACAGTACAGAGAAAACAAGTATATACATAGAGATTTTCTAAGGTAAGCAATAGGCGGCTTATCGCTTCAGAGCGATCTCTTCCAGGCAACCTTTACAATGGACAGAAATAAGGAATACATTTACACAAGAATTGCTCGTTTAAAGTCATTTCAAAGGTATTAGATAAATGTGTTGCACAGTAACTGTGGTCAGAGCACGCAACAATCTAGCTATGCTTGGAGTTTTTTTGTGCGATATAATCCGAAATACGGAAATTCGTCGAATTCACCGACATAGCTGTTAAAATAATGCAAGTTGAAGTGGCAATGGGCGGCCACATCGCTCGAAGAACAGATAACCGTTGGGGGAGAAAGTCCTCGTATGGCGACCGGGACCCGGAAGACGAAGCGTTGGCAGGCCTCCCACCAGGTGGACTGACGACATCGTGACTTGCGGGAAACCGGTGGATGCAAGTGGCGAGTTGTCGTTCATTGCGGCGTTCTAAAGGGGAGGCCTTTGTTCTGCAGTCGACGTCTTCCGGCTGATCATCATCATCATCTCAGCCGTAGGACGTCCACTGTTGGACATAGGCCTCCCCCATAGACCCCCAGTTGCTTCGGTTGGCAGCGGCCTGCATGCACCGTGAACCCGCAGCGCGCCCCCCGTGAGCTATGCTTGGGGTTTCTCTACGGGATCGAATCAGAAATGAGGGGATACGTAGAAGAACAAGGGTCACTGACATAGCCAAGCGATGACCTGGTTCCGGCTGATGATGATGAGTAACTACTTAGTGCACAGCGGGGAGTACTAGGTAGTTAAAGTTTTGTAAAAAAGTAATGTAAAGTTTAGGTAAAGTAGCCTGAATCAATAATATCTTTATATTTTTTTATTTTTTATTTGATGGTAACACCAGGGGTATTGCAGATGCGTTGCCAACCTAGAGGCCTAAGATGGGATACCTCAAGATATATATAGAGATAATTTAATCATAATTTAATTATTTACCTGTTTACGCGTTGTCGTTGGATCGTCGTTCGAACATATTACTACATCGAGTGAGTACTTAAACTGCGGACTGCAAATAAAGAAACAACATGCAAGGAATGACTTTTTCCCTTCTCATTCTCGTAAAGTTCGAATTAATACTGGATCTTGTCGACATAAAATGACTTTTTATACTCTAGTACATAAAGTAAAATCTTCGTCTAAGATTAAGGCAATCAGGTGTCAACAGCCACAAACAAAAAGTTTCTATATATTTTTAGATAGTTATTATTATTATTATTATATATTATTTTCTATAAAACAAAAAAATCAATCAAATCAATTAAAATGAATCAATAAAACTAAAAATTTATAATTATATATATTAATGCATGGAAAATAAAAGGTACCTGTAAGTGAATAATTGTTTCCACTGTTGCACTGGTGTATAGCCACCTGAGTCATACGTCGAAGGGAAAATAGGTTTAATGCTCGAGTTTTAGACTGCTTTTCACTTCGATTGAGAGGAAATTAACTATTTAATTTCCTAAATTGAAAATACAAACTGAAATAAAGATGCACAGAAAAAACAGAAAAATAAGACCATCACTGGGAATCGAACCCAGGTCCTCGGTAATCAACTATACCATAATTATGTTTATATTAAGAACCTGCCTTTCAAATGATATCCTGCTTTTATTCTCTTATTCTAACATAGTCTTAATAATTAAGTTCACTTACTAACCTTTAAATGTATTATTTTAGAACATAACATAACTGCTCCATAATCCCGAGGTGGGCGTAAACAGCTGCGACACAGTTCATACTACTGCAGCTGCTTACGATCTAATTATTTTAAAACATGTATGTTAATTATGTTCAATAAATCTTTAAAATCTTTAAATCTTTTAATCCGTACCGCGTGCTATACCGCCCAGTGATGGTCTTATTTTTCTGTTTTTTCTGTGCATCTTTATTTCAGTTTGTACTTTCAATTTAGGTTTTTATACGGGATGACCGTAAAAGTAAAAATTTGGAATTGAAATAAAAAATACAAAAAAAGATTCCAAAAAACCAATCTTAATTTAATTTCCTCTCAATCGAAGTGAAAAGCAAGCATTAAACCTATTTTCCCTTCGACGTATGACTCAGGTGGCTATATGAATTTATGCTGTTAAAACCCAGAGGACCGGAGTAGGTTCTCATAGTTTTATTTCAAGAATTTGTAAAAACCACAATGAGTTATTTAAAGATACAAGGGTTGATCTAACGAACATATCGATGTACAAATACAAGCAACTTCTGTATAAATATAAAAGCCAATCATAGATAGCCTTAGCTTAGCATCAGCGTGTTTTTGTTTTTGTTTAACATTAATTTTCGTTTTAGGTGTTCAGGACACTTAATGGCTATTGTATTGTATTGTATAAGTATTTATTGTACACAGAACATATGAAAATAACAGTTTACAAGAGAAAGAGATGTAGAAAGGCGACATTATCCCTTAAAGGGCTCTTTTCCAGTTAACCGTTGAACGATTAAAAGAACTACAGAAACGTAGTTTTGCTTCTTCTTCTCTTTCGAATGCTTGGTGTTTATTTCTTTTAATTCGTTGGCTATTGTTTAAAATTAAGTAATGTGCTATATATTGTTTCCTAAGTTCCTAACTTATAAAGTATAAGTATATAATAAGTTAAATATAAGTCAGCATTAATAAGCGATCTGCTTACGTTTAAACTGCATGCTTGTAATTGGGTAAATACTCTTCCAATTGTGTGTGTGTGTGTGTAAACTCTTTATTGTACAAAAGAAAATTAACAAAATACAACTGACAAACTTTAAGATACTTGTACAAAGGCGGACTTATCCCTTTAATTGTTATACCTATGTTTGTACTGCATGTTTTACGGTATGTTACCTGTTGGCAAACCTAAATAAATAAATAAATAAATGCTCTGTTGTACAATCTACTATTTGTAGTACTTATAACAACGCCTCAGCAAAATCGTAAAAAAGACCGGTCTACTGGTAGGTAGGTAAGCTACCCCTTTGACAGCTGAGCACTGGGCAGCTACTAAGGTACTTATGGACTTAAATATATTTTTTTTAATTTTTAACGTAACTAATTTAGTTTAAACAAAATTAAATGTATTAGACTTTATTTTATTTTAGTACCTAATGTTTTTTTTAATGCGAACTTTTAATATTATTATGGGCTCCTTTGTCTGAAAATAAACAATTTTTATATACCTACCTACCTACCCATGTAGGCACTGTGTGGAGCTCTAACCCAGCGCCATACGTTAAATTCGCATTGTTATGAATTCGCATATTAAATTCAATAGTAAAATTTTACAAGTCCCTAGTTACAGTGTTTACTGGGTTACCTACGGAAATTCCGTGACGTAATGTTCCCAATAGATAAGGTGCACATCAGACGAATGCCGTTTCAACGGGCAGTTATTGTCCGACCGCGTTTTCGTCGACCCGAAATGCACGACAATAATACACGACCTGTGCCCTTAGTGTAAGTTTCGTTTACAAAATACGTCTCGATCGCGTTCGCGTTAAAATCTCAATTTGTATACAAATACGAACGGTTTACTAATGTTTTGGCGAAAATTATTTAGCAAATTATTAACTCCCAAACTATTTAACCCATATTTTAATTTAGGCGAAATTTCATTTCCCAACTCAACATTTCGCACTGATATCATTTCCCAACTAATGATTTGATAAATGATTATTATGCAAATTATTACCTGGATGTTTTTAAGATGTCATTTGTGTTTTCGTCAAATGCGTTGATTGGCATTCCTTAATTTAGCAAGCAAACAAGCAAGCAAGCCAATGTTTTTTTTCCGTTCTGTTACAAAAAAAACCTAACATCGAACATTCTGACTAACATTCTGAACCTAACCTATCCAAGTCGCTTCTGCCTAGTCTCGTCTTTCTCGCTCGCTTCGCTCGCTCACCGCCACATAATTTAACATTTATTCATTTTATTATATATCATGACTGATATAACTACCTTATGTGTAAAAATTGGCCAAATGTTATTTGACTATTTGTTATTTGCCTTAGCCAATCATTTGCTACATAACTGTTTGCCACATAAAATTGTCATGAAGTAAAATTTTGCAATATAAAAATGTTGCGTAATAAGGAAAATGCGAAGCAAAGTTATGCCAAGAATTGGTTTGCCAAATGAAACTTCGGCGAAAGGTTGGTTGCTAAGTGAAATTTGGCGAAAAATATTTCGCCGAAAAGGCTGTACACCAATACGAACAGCGCCTCTAGCGGAACGTTTGCGATGTTCGTGTTTCCATACAAATTGAGATTTTAACGCGAACGCGATCGAGACGTATTTTGTAACCGAAAACTTACACTAAGGGTACTGCACGCTCTCGTGTAAGTTATCGTAACAGCAATAAGGTAAGTTAGTTTTAAAACCATACATAAGCGGAAAAGTCACATTAGAACTTCATGCTTCGCCGGCACGGAAAACAATTTTGAATACATTGCTTGTTTTGCGAATTAAATAACACCGGGTGAGTCGATTGAACCCGCAATGGAAACAGGATAACACGCTGCGTCGCCGGCTGCGTGTAATCTTAGTAGGGCCTTTGGTGCCTCAATGGGGATAAAGAGGTGTCATCTCACTCTCATCAGCCTCAGTGCGGCATAAAGCGCGCGTGGCGCTGGTCAAATGACACGGATTAAAAAAAAACTGTAAACAAATACAAACAATAAGTTATGCTTAATTATATTTAGTTCTTTTGATAAGATTTACGAGTTCGTAATAGTTTTAACGTGCTGTGGGTGAAGTGTTTTGTGCGAAAATATGTGATAAAGATAAAAACAAAAGTCATTGCCATAATAAGTTGTTTTTTATTTAGTAAATAATAGGCCATGGCCGGCAATGTTAATTTCCGGTAAGTTTCGACGCATATATGCGTAGTGAGCGCTATCCTACTAATATTATAAAGGCGAAAGTTCGAATTTTAATGTTTTTTAGTGATATTAAATGATGCGGAATATGATTGTTAATTTGCAGCGTGGTGGTTCAACG
The DNA here is from genome assembly GCF_025370935.1 of Choristoneura fumiferana. Classification (NCBI taxonomy): domain Eukaryota; kingdom Metazoa; phylum Arthropoda; class Insecta; order Lepidoptera; family Tortricidae; genus Choristoneura; species Choristoneura fumiferana. The sequence goes on along the minus strand of NC_133481.1, from coordinate 19,531,469 downwards.
GTGCTTTTTAGGGTTCCGGAGCCAAAATGGCAAAAACGGAACCCTTATAGTTTCGCCATATCTGTTTGTCTGTCTGTCTGTCCGTCCGCGGCTTTTCCAAATATTCAACTGTAAAGTGCAAATTTTCATTAAAATAGCCCCCCCCCCTCTAAAATCTAAACCGGTGGATGGAAAAATTAAAAAAATTCACAATGGTAGTAAGTATATCAAACTTACAAGGAAAACTATAACGGCTAAGTTTGTTTGAGAATTATTAGTAGTTTAAGAATAAATAGCAGCCTAAGGTATAAAATATACCTTAACTTGGAAGACTCCGTATAAAGTACGAAATCATTACAAAAATATTACTTAATTTTTTCGTAATGGCTACGGAACACTATTTTGGGCGTGTCCGACACGCTCTTGGCCGATTTTTTTTAATTAATAATTACCATGGGACACTTGACACCAATTCACCTAGTCCCAAACTAAGCAAAGCTGTACGAGTACTGTGGATACCAGGCAACGGATAAACATACTTATATAGATAAATACATACTTAAATTACATATTAAACATCCAAGACCCGAGAATAAACATTCATATTATTCATAAAAATATATGCCCCGGCCGGGAATCGAACCCGGGACCTCAAGCTTCGTAGTCAGGTTCTCTAACCACTTGGCCATCCGATCGTGTCCTTTGGAGTTGTAAACAGGATGTCTAGATTTCAAAAATACTTAAGTGAAATAAGGTGCATTCGGGAAATTCCGAATGAATTTTAGACGAGTTATTTCGGAATTACCCGACAAGAAGGCAGACGCTCTCAAAGTTAGGTAATTGCTAAGAAAGCAATCCTTACTAATATTATAAATGCGAAAGTAACTCTGTCTGTCTGTCTGTCTGTTAGGCTTTCACGCCTAAACCGCTAAACCGATTTTAATAAAATTTAGTACAAAGATAGAATAGACCTTGGGAAAGAACATAGCAGGCTATCTTTTATTGCGAAAAAGAGGCTTTAAGGGGTTGAAATAGGAGATGAAAGTTTATATGGAGGAAGTGCGTCGCTGTGGAAGATAAAACCATGAAACTTGACATTTAGGCACTCAATAAGAAAGAAGTCGATGTTTGTTTGAGCTTTTTTTAAAATTCGACCTGTGAGGGGATGGAAGTTTATAAGTATGGAAGGTCATCATTATCGAAGATAAATCGATAAATCTTTATTAAACTTGCCATTTCGGCACGTGATAAGAGACAAATATAGATATTTGTTCCCACGTTTTTTAAAATTCTTCCTGTGAGGGGGTGAAATAGGGGATGAAACTTTATATGGAAGATCGTCATTGTCGAAGATAAATCGATGGTTCTTTATGAATTTCTGGCACGCACACGATTTGACGTTGATATGACGTTTACAGGTATTCTCAAGCAGTCTTAAGTATAAATAGAGCAGGCTAATAGCGTTTTTCCACCGCCGCCGTAACCGTAACCATTACGTAAACTAATGATTCAACAAAAAATGGCAGCAGCTTGTCCTACAATTAGTGAATGTTATTTTTTTTTCTGGATCTTGCATAGATTTGGACAAAAAAATATTTTATTTTTTTTTGCACATATGGACTGCAAAAAATCTTAGTCTTTCAAATTTATCTAAATGTCAATTTTGTGAGTAGAATGAATGAATGAATTATTGGATTTGAGTGAACGAATTTTAGATTTGAAAACAAAAACAATCCGTCTTGCTCGCTAATCCTGCCGTGAAGCAGCAGTGCTTGCACTGTTGTGTTTCGGCGTGGAGAGTAAGACAGCCGGTGAAATAACTGGCACTTGAGGTATTACATCTTAGGCCTCTAGGTTGGCAACGCATCTGCAATACCCTGGTGTTGCAGTTGTCTATGGGCGGTGGTGATCTCTTACCATCAGGAGACCCACTTGCTCGTTTGCCATCCAGTCGAATAAAAAAAAAAAAAAAAAAAAAAAATTGGAATGAGTTCAGCTAGTAATAGTAGTAATATGTTTACAAAAAATATTATTGAAATAATACTTTAATATAGTACTGTAAAAAATGTCATAAATTTTTCCACGCGAAACAATGTTGAGAGCCGCTGACCTTTTGTATGGTAAATAAATTTCGGAAAATTCCGAACTATTTTTCACACGGAATTACCCTCGTAGGCTAATCCCGGAAAATTTAAATTTCTTGAGCTATACAGTACTGAACTTATTCAGCATTACACAAAAACGAAAAACTATCGAAAACAAAAACAATCAAGTCAAATACTTACCAAATTTCAAAGATATTTTTGTTCGTGTAATTCCGAAAATGCAAAAATGCGGGAAATTTTACTTTTCTCAGAAAATGACGCATGCCACACGTACGCTCACTTGTAGCGACTGATCAGCCGAGGCGGGGGAGCGGATGAACATGGCGGCTAGGTTAGAAATGCCAGACTAAAAAATAATGGCGAGTTTGGTAGAAAATTGACATTATTAGAATTACCCGATTTTCGGGATTAGCCGAATGCACCTTACTACTTACTTTTTATTTAGGTAGGAGTAGGTAGGTATATTTTATTTAGTTTACACTTTTATTCATATTTAAATACGTATCATCTCCAAAGAAACACGACTTAATTAAAAAAAAACCTCGACTACTTACTTTATCTATTAACGTTACGGTACTTAGTTTATCTATTAATATGCAAGGTAATTTTATTCATGCTATAATATAAATATAAATATTCAATCAACATGATTTCGTATAAGCTGATTTTTTTATATAAGTAATTATGCATTATATAGCAAACAAGTCGGCGGGTCACCTGATGGAAAGCAATCACCGCCGCCCATGGACACCCATATAACATATTATAAGACAAATATAAGAAATAGAGAAAGAAAAATAATAGACTGTTTTACATTGTGTGGATCGCGAGTCGTGACCCCCGGGTGTAGGGTGCCATATGGAATAATAAAATGTCGTCACCCTAAAAGTTCGGACATTTCTTGTAACAAGCTTGTAATAGAGATTTGTCGTAAAACCAAATAAAAAAAGTAGATTTTAAGTTAAGTTTTAAGCAAAAAAAAA
>NC_133481.1:19496149-19528302 GCF_025370935.1 Choristoneura fumiferana | reverse complement strand
AAAAAATGCTTTTTAGGGTTCCGTAGCTCAAAAGGAAAAATGGAACCCTTATAGGATCACTTTGCTGTCCGTCCGTCCGTCTGTCGGTCAAGACCCTTTATCTCGTAAAGGCGCGGAGTATCGGTATCGAGTTGAAATTGAAACCCTAAACTCAGGTCAATAGTCCCGAAAGCTGTGAAAAAATCAAACTTCTAGTAAGTCAAGGCAATCAAAAGCTTACAGTCATTAAAAAGGTGTTTCCATGTTAATCGCCTTAACAGAAAAAGTAATAGGGTATTACCGGCTATCCTGGAAACTTGGAATTTTGCATAAAGAGCTCTTATAGTAGCACAATAAAAAATAAAAATCTGAAAATTAAATTTTTCATGTCTGACTGTTGCTAACACTGCATCATCCCCTCTGCTATCATCCCCTCTGCTAACATCACCTCACAGGTAAAATTTACAAAACGTGCCGTGCGTGCGTGCCGTTTCACGTGCCGAAATGGCAAGTTTAATAAAGATTCATCGACTTGTCTTCGATAATGACGACCTCCATATAACTTTCATCCCCTATTTCACCTAACAGATCGAATTTAACAAAAGCTCAAACAAATTTTAGATTTATTTCTTATTAAGTGCCTAAATGCAAAGTTTCATGGTTTTATCTTCGACAGCGACGAACTTCCACCTTATAAACTTTCACCCCCTATTTCAACCCCTTAAGCCTTTATTTCGCGATAAAAAGATAGCCCTGTTCTTTCCCAAGGTCTATTTCTATCTCTGTACCAAATTTCATCAAAATCGTTCAGCGGTTTAGCGTGAAAGCGTAACAGACAGACAGACAGAGTTACTTTCGCATTTATAATATTAGTGGATATATATGTATATATACATATATACACAATGATTGCTCGTTTAAAGTCATTTCAAAGGTATTAGATAAATGTGTTGCACAGTAACTGTGGTCAGAGCACGCAACAATCTAGCTATGCTTGGAGTTTTTTTGTGCGATATAATCCGAAATACGGAAATTCGTCGAATTCACCGACATAGCTGTTAAAAATAATGCAAGTTGAAGTGGCAATGGGCGGCCACATCGCTCGAAGAACAGATAACCTGGGGGAGAGAAAGTCCTCGTATGGCGACCACGACCCGGAAGACGAAGCGTTGGCGGCCTCCCACCAGGTGGACTGACGACATCGTGACTTGCGGGAAACCGGTGGATGCAAGTGGCGAGTTGTCGTTCATTGCGGCGTTCTAAAGGGGAGGCCTTTGTTCTGCAGTCAACGTCTTCCGCTGATCATCATCATCATCTCAGCCGTAGGACGTCCACTGTTGGACATAGGCCTCCCCATAGACCCCAGTTGCTTCGGTTGGCAGCGGCCTGCATGCACCGTGAACCCGCAGCGCGCCCCCCGTGAGCTATGCTTGGGGTTTCTCTACGAGATCGAATCAGAAATGAGGGGATACGTAGAAGAACAAGGGTCACTGACGTAGCCAAGCGATGACTTGGTTCCGGCTGATGATGATGAGTAAATGTATTTAGTGCACAGCGGGGAGGAAGTAGTACTAGGTATCGAAAATAAAACTGAGACATGGATGCACAGAAAAACCAGACAAAAAGAGACCAGCTAGTGCTGCAGCTAGTGTTGCAGCTAGTGCTGCTGCATAAGTAGCGTAGTAGAAATAAGCAACCTGAGATGTATGCATAGGAAAAATTCGTGTCTAAATTCCTGTCCAGCGGTGGTGTAGGGGTTATAGCACGCAGCACGGATTGCTGAGGACCGGTTCGATTCCCAGCGCTGGTCTCTTTTTCTGGTTTTTCTGTGCATCCATGTCTCAGTTTGTATTTTCGATATGGTTTCACGGGATACCCGTAAAAGTAACAAATTTGGAGTTAATAAAAAATACAAAAAGACTCCAAATAACCAATCATAGGTACTAGGTAGTTAAAGTTTTGTAAAAAAGTAGTGTAAAGTTTAGGTAAAGTAGCCTGAATCAATAATATCTTTATTTTTTTTTATTTTTTATTTGACTGGATGGCAAACGAGCAAGTGGGTCTCCTGATGGTAACACCAGGGGTATTGCAGATGCGTTGTCAACCTAGAGGCCTTAGATGGATTGTCGATACCTCAGATATATATAGAAAAATTAATTTAAATTATACCTGTTACGCCGTTGTCGTTGGATCGTCGTTCGGAACATATTACTACATCGAGTGAGTAGTTAAACTGCGGACTGCAAATAAAGAAACCACATGCAAGGAATGACTTTTTCCCTTCTCATGCTCGTAAAGTTCGAATTAATGCTGGATCTTGGCGACATAAAATGACTTTTTATACTCTAGTACATAAAGTAAAATCTTCGTCTAAGATTAAGGCAATCAGGTGTCAACAGCCACAACAAAAAAGTTTTCTATATATTTTTAGATAGTTATTATTATTATTATTATTATGTATATATTATTTGTATAAAACAAAAAAATCAATGAAATCAATAAAATGAATCAATAAAACTAAAAATTTATAATTAGTTATATATTGCTCGTTTGCCCATCTAGTCGTAAAAAAAAAAAAAAAAATAATGCATGGAAAATAAAAGGTACCTGTAAGTGAATAATTGTTTCCACTGTTGCACTGGTGTATAGCCAGCATATATTATAATCTGTGGTATAGCCACCTGATCATACGTCGAAGGGAAAATAGGTTTAATGCTCGAGTTTTAGATTGCTTTTCACTTCGATTGAGAGGAAATTAACTATTTAATTTCCTAAATTGAAAATACAAACTGAAATAAAGATGCACAGAAAAAAACAGAAAAATAAGACCATCACTGGGAATCGAACCCAGGTCCTCGGTAATCCGTAGCACGCGGTACGGATTACAGGACCTGGGTTCGATTCCAGTGATGGTCTTATTTTTCTGTTTTTCTGTGCATCTTTATTTCAGTTTGTACTTTCAATTTAGGTTTTACGGGATGACCGTAAAAGTAAAAATTTGGAATTGAAATAAAAAATACAAAAAAAGATTCCAAAAAACCAATCTTAATTTAATTTCCTCTCAATCGAAGTGAAAAGCAAGCACTAAACCTATTTTCCCTTCGACGTATGACTCAGGTGGCTATATGAATTTATGCTGTTAAAACCCAGAGGACCAGAGTAGGTTCTCATAGTTTTATTCCAAGAATTTGTAAAAACCACAATGAGTTATTTAAAGATACAAGGGTTGATCTCACGAACATATCGATTCACAAATACAAGCAACTTCTGTATAAATATAAAAGCCAATCATAGATAGCCTTAGCTTAGCATCAGCGTGTTTTTGTTTCTGTATAACATTATTTTTCGTTTTAAGTGTTCAGGACACTTAATGGCTATTGTATTGTATTGTATAAGTATTTATTGTACACAAAACATATGAAAATAACAGTTTACAAGAGAAAGAGATGTAGAAAGGCGACATTATCCCTTAAAGGGATCTTTTCCAGTTAACCTTTGAACGATTAAAAGAACTACAGAAACATAGTTTTGCTTCTTCTTCTCTTTCGAATGCTTGGTGTTTATTTCTTTTAATTCGTTGGCTATTGTTTAAAATTAAGTAATGTGCTATATATTGTTTCCTAAGTTCCTAGCTTATAGTATAAGTATATAATAAGTTAAGTATAAGTCAGCATTAATAGCGATCTGCTTACGTTTAAACTGCATGCTGTGTTTGCCTGTAATTGGGTAAATAGTGTAAATACTCTTCCAATTGTGTGTGTGTGTGTGTAAACTCTTTATTGTACAAAAGAAAATTAAAAAAATACAACTGACAAACTTTAAGATACTTGTACAAAGGCGGACTTATCCCTTTAATTGTTATACCTATGTTTGTACTGCATGTTTTACGGTATGTTACCTGTTGGCAAACCTAAATAAATAAATAAATGCTCTGTTGTACAATCTACTATTTGTAGTACTTACTTATAACAACGCCTCAGCAAAATCGTAAAAAAGACCGGACTACTGGTAGGTAGCTAATCTACCCCTTTGACAGCTGAGCACTGGGCAGCTACTAAGGTACTTATGGACTTACATATATTTTTTTTAATTTTTAACGTAACTAATTTAGTTTAAACAAAATTAAATGTATTAGACTTTATTTTATTTTAGTACCTAATGTTTTTTTTAATGCGAACTTTTAATATTATTATGGGCTCCTTTGTCTGAAAATAAACAATTTTTATATACCTACCTACCTACCCATGTAGGCACTGTGTGGAGCTCTAACCCAGCGCCATACGTTAAATTCGCATTGTTATGAATTCGCATATTAAATTCAATAGTAAAATTTTACAAGTCCCTAGTTACAGTGTTTACTGGGTTACCTACGGAAATTCCGTGACGTAATGTTCCCAATAGATAAGGTGCACATCAGACCGCAGACGAATGCCGTTTCAACGGGCAGTTATTGTCCGACGCGTTTTTCGTCGACCCGAAATGTACGACAATAATACACGACCTGTGCCCTTAGTGTAAGTTTCGTTTACAAAATACGTCTCGATCGCGTTCGCGTTAAAATCTCAATTTGTATACAAATACGAACGGTTTACTAATGTTTTGGCGAAAATTATTTAGCAAATTATTAACTCCCAAACTATTTAACCATATTTTAATTTAGGCGAAATTTCATTTCCCAACTCAACATTTCGCACTGATATCATTTCCAACTAATGATTTGATAAATGATTATTATGCAAATTATTACCTGGGATGTTTTTAAGATGTCATTCGTGTTTTCGTCAAATGCGTTGATTGGCATTCCTTAATTTAGCAAGCAAACAAGCAAGCAAGCCAATGTTTTTTTTCCGTTCTGTTACAAAAAAAACCTAACATCGAACATTCTGACTAACATTCTGAACCTAACCTATCCAAGTCGCTTCTGCCTAGTCTCGTCTTTCTCGCTCGCTTCGCTCGCTCACCGCCACATAATTTAACATTTATTATCATCATGACTGATATAACTACCTTATGTGTAAAAATTGGCCAAATGTTATTTGACTATTTGTTATTTGCCTTAGCCAATCATTTGCTACATAACTGTTTGCCACATAAAATTGTCATGAAGTAAAATTTTGCAATATAAAAATGTTGCGTAATAAGGAAAATGCGAAGCAAAGTTATGCCAAGAATTGGTTTGCCAAATGAAACTTCGGCGAAAGGTTGGTTGCTAAGTGAAATTTGGCGAAAAATATTTCGCCGAAAAGGCTGTACACCAATACGAACAGCGCCTCTAGCGAACGTTTGCGATGTTCGTGTTTCCATACAAATTGAGATTTTAACGCGAACGCGATCGAGACGTATTTTGTAACCGAAAACTTACACTAAGGGTACTGCACGCTCTCGTGTAAGTTATAAGCGGAAAAGTCACATTAGAACTTCATGCTTCGCCGGCAAGGAAAACAATTTTGAATACATTGCTTGTTTTGCGAATTAAATAACACCGGGTGAGTCGATTGAACCCGCAATGGAAACAGGATAGCACGCTGCGTCGCCGGCTGCGTGTAATCTTAGTACCTCAATGGGGATAAAGAGGTGTCATCTCACTCTCATCAGCCTCAGTGCGGCATAAAGCGCGCGTGGCGCTGGTCAAATGACACGGATTAAAAAAAAACTGTAAACAAATACTAACAATAAGTTATGTTTAATTATATTTAGTTCTTTTGATAAGATTTACGAGTTCGTAATAGTTTTAACGTGCTGTGGGTGAAGTGTTTTGTGCGAAAATATGTGATAAAGATAAAAACAAAAGTCATTGCCATAATAAGTTGTTTTTTATTTAGTAAATAATAGGCCATGGCCGGCAATGTTAATTTCCGGTAAGTTTCGACGCATATATGCGTAGTGAGCGCTATCCTACTAATATTATAAAGGCGAAAGTTCGAATTTTAATGTTTTTTAGTGATATTAAATGATGCGGAATATGATTGTTAATTTCGATGGCTCTATCATCAGCGTGGTGGTTCAACGGTGCTTTTTAGGGTTCCGGAGCCAAAATGGCAAAAACGGAACCCTTATAGTTTCGCCATATCTGTCTGTCTGTCTGTCTGTCCGTCCGCGGCTTTTCCGAAATATTCAACTGTAAAGTGCAAATTTTCATTAAAATAGCCCCCCCCCCTCTAAAATCTAAACCGGTGGATGGAAAAATTAAAAAAATTCACAATGGTAGTAAGTATATCAAACTTACAAGGAAAACTATAACGGCTAAGTTTGTTTGAGAATTATTAGTAGTTTAAGAATAAATAGCAGCCTAAGGTATAAAATATACCTTAACTTGGAAGATTCCGTATAAAGTACGAAATCATTAGAAAAATATTACTTAATTTTTTCGTAATGGCTACGGAACCCTATTTTGGGCGTGTCCGACACGCTCTTGGCCGATTTTTTTTATTAATAATTACCATGGGACACTTGACACCAATTGACCTAGTCCCAAACTAAGCAAAGCTGTACGAGTACTGTGGATACCAGGCAACGGATAAACATACTTATATAGATAAATACATACTTAAATTACATATTAAACATCCAAGACCCGAGAATAAACATTCATATTATTCATAAAAATATATGCCCCGGCCGGGAATCGAACCCGGGACCTCAAGCTTCGTAGTCAGGTTCTCTAACCACTTGGCCATCCGATCGTCTCCTTTGGAGTTGTAAACAGGATGTCTAGATTTCAAAAATACTTAAGTGAAATAAGGTGCATTCGGGAAATTCCGAATGAATTTTAGACGAGTTATTTCGGAATTACCCGACAAGAAGGCAGACGCTCTCAAAGTTAGGTAATTGCTAAGAAAGCAATCCTTACTAATATTATAAATGCGAAAGTAACTCTGTCTGTCTGTCTGTCTGTTAGGCTTTCACGCCTAAACCGCTAAACCGATTTTAATGAAATTTAGTACAAAGATAGAATAGACCTTGGGAAAGAACATAGCAGGCTATCTTTTATTGCGAAAAAGAGGCTTTAAGGGGTTGAAATAGGAGATGAAAGTTTATATGGAGGAAGTGCGTCGCTGTGGAAGATAAAACCATGAAACTTGACATTTAGGCACTCAATAAGAAAGAAGTCGATGTTTGTTTGAGCTTTTTTTAAAATTCGACCTGTGAGGGGATGGAAGTTTATAAGTATGGAAGGTCATCATTATCGAAGATAAATCGATAAATCTTTATTAAACTTGCCATTTCGGCACGTGATAAGAGACAAATAATATATTTTATAGTAATAAAGTTGAAATTAAAACACAGTAGGCGGTAGATATCACCTTTCCAATTTAATTATAACCTACAAATTTGAATTTATCCAAGTTGTCTAAAACGTAGTTAATAAGTGCTGTGCTAGGAGTTGATAGGAGTTATTATTATCCACTTTTATGATTGTCATATTTAAGAACATGTGTGTTTTTGCATTCTAAATCGCTTCTAACAATAAATAAATAGCACTGACTTAATAAATAGGTAATAAAAGAGGTATTTGAAACTTTCTCGCCAACAATACGACAATATGACCGTTACTGAGATATTGCCGATCCCTTTGTAAGTGCCTAAATCTAAATTTCAGCATAATGGATGTAAGGTAGTGAGGGGATATTGTAAATGTGGGACAATTCGAACTATCGTTAAGTAGATGTTATTTATAAATCGTTGGTATTGCCCCACAATTACCTGATTTAGTATAAGGCCCCTCTTCTCCACTACTGGGCACACTGGGCACGTGCCCAGGGTCCCGTGATGGATACCCTCTTTTGATGAAATGAAGAAGGAAGGAACAATTGATTATTTATTCGGATTGATTTCTAGTATTTTTTAACCGACGAAAAAAACGGAGGTTCTGAAGTCAACGCGTATTTTTTTATGTATTACCACGTATAATTTTTTACAGAGTAAGAGTAGTCCGATTTTGATAATATTTTTTTTATTGGAAAGCGTATACCCCGAGGGTGGTCCCATATAAATTTGAAAAAAAAAAACCTACCCCAAGGGTAAGAAAACAGGGGATGATTGATTGATAGGTAAATTTGGAAAAAAAAATACCTTACCTATTAATTACGTTGGGAAAAAAAGTATAAAATAATTCAAAAACTTATTAACAAAAAATTAAACAGCTGAAAAAACTGAAAAGCAAAAATAATTAACCTTTTGTTTTTATTTAACCTTAAATCTAGGTACTACATTGGAGTCGGTGTCTCAGCACGAGCCAGCAGGAGTGGGCCTATAGCCTACCTCACGTAAATACTATATTATTATATAATCACTCCTGCTGGCTCGTGCGGTTAAATAAAAAAAAGGTTTATTATTTTTTGCTTTTCAGTTTTTTCGGCATGTTCATTTTTTTAACTTTCGATGCTAAAAGAGGGGTTACACAGTGTCTGTTTTTGACATTTGATGAGGCTTTTTTTAATCGAAAGCTAGTTTATTGAAGATAGTCCTAAGCTAAATTTCAATAAAATCGTTTCAGCCATTTATGAGATACTAGCCGTTACCCGCGACTCCGTCCGCGTAGAATTCGGTTTTCACTATCCCGCGGGAACTATGAAATTTTCCGGGATAAAAACTATCCTATGTCCTTTCCCGGGACGCCAACTATCTGTATACCGAATTTCATCTAAATCGGTTTAGACGTGATGGAGTAACAAGTAAACAAACAGACTTGCAAACTTTCGCATTTATAATATTAGCAGGATTGAACTTTGTAATGACAGTGGTGGAGGTTATTCAACATTTTCTAAGTCGTTTCTATCAATTTTGTTACAGCTCGAGCTTGGAGATGCGGCGAGACTACGCCGTCGAAATTATAGAACAGCCCGCACCCAAGCTGCAACGGTAATGCCATTTAAACGTTAATCATACGAAACATTTTGATTCTCAATCAGATTTTTGAAATATAATTCTTATTTACCTATTCCCAAAACTAACATTAGGTACAGGTTAGACCTAATGCGTTGAACAGGGGTCGCCAAACTACGGCCCGCGGGCCCCTCTAATCCTCTAAATGGTTCGGGTAAAATTACACACGGTGCTGCTCACCAGAATAAATAAATAAATATCATGGGACACTTGACACCAATTGACCTAGTCCCAAACTAAGCAAAGCTTGTACTATGGATACTAGGCAACGGATAAACATACTTATATAGATAAATACATACTTAAATACATATTGAACATCCAAGACCCGAGAACAAGCATTCATACTTATTATTCATACAAATATCTGCCCCGGCCGGGATTCGTACCCGAGACTTCTACTTTGATGTTATTTATATAAAATAAGAGCAAAACATAAAAGTTTTGATTGAAGAATATCATCACATCTCTTATTCATAAAGTTCATATAATTATGTAGTTACAGACTTACGCTCTATAATAGTGCATTTAAAGCCAAGAACATTTAAAGTTTATTTATTTATTTTTTACATTCTTTATTTTATAATACGATTTTTATTCTTTAGTTAGTACAGAATCAAATGAGACTCGCCGCGGCTCCATAAATGTTAGGTTTTGATTTAATTTACTATTTATTCACGATCACGACCGAGTCGTGCGCTCCCAGCTCCCAAATGCTGATTTTTATAAATCAACAAAATATCTGATTCTCATAGTAAAAGTTTGTGCGAAGGAATGACTACTTTCAAAATTGGCGTTGGCATCACGTTACAGCTTCTGGTTCACCTTGAGCACGGGATAAACAACTGCATTCTGTAGGTATAATATGGATGAATCATCGTTAAATAACGACGGATAAACTAAATATCTTGAGACAAATTAATCATATGTACATATTTTCACAAACTTGTATTTACCTAACTTGCAATGTTGTATGTTTAGCAAGTCGTGGTTTCAAAATTTGCAAATCATTTTTAGACTACATCCTAGTAGTATCCAAATGAGCTGAATTTTGGCATTGGTACTTATATTTGCTGACAATAATAATCATCAAGTAGTTCTAGTCCTTTCTCGAAGGGCCGGCAACTAATCTGTAACTCAACTTATGTTATGGGTGTGTGTAGTTTGGGGTGACCTGTCGTTTTGCCGAGTTTCATTACGCAGATTTTCGTTTCGCAGACAACTGTTGGCAGATTTTCTTTTGGCCGAGCAACGTTTGGTATAATTTCGTTACGCCTATTATTCGTTTCGCCGAGTAGTCGTAGGAAGAATAGCGATAAGCAGATTTACGTTTAGTAGATTGTTTGTTTCGTAATTGTTTCAGTTAACCGAACAACTGTTCGTCGAGACACGATAAGCAGAGTTATCACATGGCATTAATATTGTTAAGTAGATTTAATGTTCAGTCGATTTTTGTTTCGTAATCTGCGTAGATAAAATCGGCCAAACGACAGGTAGGATTTTACTGAGTTGACTATATAAATATACTAGCTTTTATCAAAATGAAGTTAGGTGCGACGACGAGCGTTAGCGAGGAGGAGTGTTAGGTAGAATTGCGACCAACAACGCACGAGCCGAGCGAGCGAAGCGAGCGTGCCGCGGTAGCGGCCGGCGAAGTGCCAGAACCGAACTGCTAGCATCGCGACTTGGTTTGTTTAAACTCCAATGTAAAATAATACAAATGATGGTCAAAAATACGTTTATTACTTTTGCGTTATACGTTTCAAACTTGTGAGGGTACATAAAAAATCATAAAGAATGCGCGGTCAGCACGGCGTGTAAAAATGCCAATAAGGCCATAGTGTAATCCACACATATTCACGGTATTGAATGCCAGTCCCCATGCGAAACGAAAAGATGCGAAAAGTTGATATGCGCACTGAATAATAGTTCAACCGTTACAAAAGCGAAAGGTTGTTCGACCAAATGTGCAAAATGTGTAGTGATTAATAGGCTAAACGAATTTCTGTAAATAGTTGTTCGGCTAACTGACTCATATGCCAAGTAAATAGTCTGCTAAAGGTTGAGTTACGAAACGTTAGTCTGCGAAACAATACATCTGCGTACAAATTCATCGGCGTACCGTTACTCGGCGAAACGTTGTCTCCCAATCAATAATCTGCCTAAAATAGTCGGCGAATCATTAGGTAACCGTAGTTTGGACTTTGGATGACTATGAAAAACTTTTCCTTTTTCTTCTTCAATGAAAATCGAAGTCATACTTTATCATTGTTAATAACAATTTGTTATTGCTTATGGGACTCCTTTAGCGATACAGCGGGGCAATGCGGCAAGTATTTATGGTACGTTTGGGTCTGGATTGCATCGGTCCGGGGATTGCTTTGGGGTTTAGGTTAGACTAATGAAATGACGAAGCATGTTGCGGATCTACAATTCGTTTTGTTGACGAAGCCTGTTGCGGATATTGTGTTCTTAATTAATATATAAATTTTTAATTTAAAAGTAGTACTGTTTGTTACCTCTTCACGAAACAATTTCTATACCTATTCCAGGTTCCGCTATGCGAGCGAGGTGGACGGATCCCGGTCAGTGGGTTCGATCCCCGGAGTGCACAGCACTGCGGAGCGCAAGACATACCCCACGATACGAGTGAGAGGGTACAACGGACCCATGATGGTCATGCTGTCTCTTGTTAACCCTGACGACGATCGGTGAGTACTTACAAATCAACGCACGTAAAAGAGCTCCTGGCGATATACCTGCGCGTGAGCGAAATGGGTCCATATCGGCTCGCATACACTTATTGGAAGTCCGAATGTAATGTTTGTCAGAACGATCGTTTGTCGTAACTCTTTTTTCTTAGAATCGAATAATTGTTCAGAGTTGTTATAAAACAAACCTAACCTAACCTATAGTTTTCTATAGGATGACCATTTAAAATTTTCAGAAAACTGTAAGGTTTCAGTGGGAAAAAATATGACAAACGATGATTCGGACAAAAATTACGATATGAATAGCGAAGAGTATGCGACCTTTGGCGCTCCCGAGCGAAATACGGACCAAGTTGGCGGCGGAGCAGTGGAGGACGCGGGAGGGGGCGTAGGAATTGGCTTGTTAGTTGACAGATGCGCAAACGTATCCCCTCCACAAGCCACCCAGAGCTCTTTTTACGTGCGTTGACTTGTAGAAATGGCCTGTCAGGGCCGGCCTTAGGCTCCGTTTCCACCAGAGATATATATGCGACGATGTGTTGCGTGCGCCAATAGAAACGCCTCATTTAACTGCCTCGCTACGCTCAGCTATTACCACTAGAGTTGTGCGTGCAATTTGGGTCAAGTGTCCACCAATGAAACACATAAAATTCAAAATCTCATAAATCTTTTGTTTTGACAGATAGAAGTCTGAATTTTTTACTTTTCTTAAGTAATTTTATTGGGTATCACGTGACATGTACAGTAAAATGTGTAGTTGGTCATCAAAAAAATAAAAAGTAAAAAATGGGAAATTTTCAATGTGTCCACAGTGGTGTACAGAATGAAACTACATATTTAACAATGAAACGTATACAATACAATCTGTTTCATAATTTTAGGACATATATCAAACAGTTTTAATTACTTTAACTTTAATCAGTCTTATTAGGTGTGTCCCATGCGTAAAAGTTTCATTGTTGATTACCTAAGGTATTCTATATCAACCTCGAATTTTAGCCTACTAAATTGTGCCACTTTAACACGCGGTCTAGTCCACGATAATCTACAAAGTACGTATAATATGAAAAAAGTATCAAATATATTGAATTTATAACCATAATTTAATGAAAAATCTACAAAAAAATCTTATAATCCTTAGTTTTGTTTCAATAATACTGAAAAAGCTCCGTAGATACGTGTTCCTCCACGTCCGGGGCGCCTGGATGGCTAAGGCTCCGCTTCAACCAAAGATTGTGCGAGGATGTGTTGTGAGGAATGGTTTTTTTTTTCATGAACATATTATAGAATCACTTCATTTATATATAGGTTCATGTGTCCAACAATGAAACTTAGGTAGGTACACAGTGAAACATTGCGATATGTCTAAAGTGCCACCTTGCCAGATCGTGCACTATATCGCATAAGGACACCCTTGAGAACCCTCCAGTGTACCCCAGTTTGCAGTTTGCAGTTGGGGTTGCATTGGTGGATATGGCGGATGTCCCTTAGCTTATACATGAAATGGCGCCATTTCACGATTTGCCTAGGAATTTCGTGATCGGCCGCCGACATACATATTAATCTTTAGGGTACCTACATACATACTCCTAAAACAGGGTCAGTATTGATATGCCGGTAAATCCACTGTCAGTAAGGTATCCTGTCTCTGTCCACCAATTATTTATTATTTACCTATTTCTGGTGTACAATAAAGAGTCTTTATATTGTATTGTATTGTATTGTATATCTGGTCGGGATTTATTGCTGATATCGTGACAGGAGTTTCATTCCATGTTGGTGGTTACCGGCCGGTTATAAGTGGCAGGCACCCCAAAAAACCACAATCACCACACTATTTTCCAAAGCCGCCCTCTATATTAAGCCATAAGGCGGTATTTAAATCAGTTATGCAAATGTTACAGTCTAGTTCATAAACTTGACTGTACAAATAAATAACTCAAAAGTGTTGTTCTTTTGAGATTTTTGAGAAGGCAGTAAGAAAGTCAACGTTAAAGCTCACATCCAATCCTTAACTCACAACAGCCTCTCTGTACAGAATGTTGAATTGAAGATGGAACATAAATGGCGTGACGTTTCCATAATTTCCTTAATAAAACCATTTTCCTGCACACTTACTATAATAACGTCACTAATTTATAATTAAATGAATCATTCTGATAAGGAAAATCTGACTGCCATAAACAGAGGCGTCTTTAGCCTATGTAGCGAGCGCCCGTGTGCAATTATAACTTTAGCGCCATCTAGTTAGGAAGCGCGAGGTAAAAATGGAATACGTACAAAATGCCGCGGCCGGCGCCCCTAACACCGCTGCGCCCGTGTGCAACGCACACCCTGCACTATAAGTACAGATACCGGCAAACTTCTTGAGCATTAAACAAGGGAGTGGGGGAAAGTTTGCGCACCGTACACATACGAGCAAAAAAAGTACCTAACTATTTAATTAAACTGTAGAATACTTTTTACGTAGATAAATCTACTTCTAAAAATAGTTAATTTTAATTTTTATAGATTGTTAGTGTGCGAAACACAGTGAGTAAGTCAGAGCTCTTCGCTTCCTTGATAATCCGTCTGACAGTGCTGACAGACGTTTTTGTAGCATCTGCAGTATTCTTAGCATGCTGCAAATTACGAGTACGTTACGTACCATGGCATGGCAAAAGAAAATAATATATAATAGTCTAACAGACGAAACCTGGGTCAAGAAATTGGCAGCAAAAATAGGGTTCCGTAGCGGTTACGAAAAAATCATACTACCTATCCTTATTAAACAAGTAATATTTTGGGTTTGCTAAAATGAGATTATTTAACTTACACACCATTGAATAGCTTCGCATGCATTGAGGAAATAACACGTACTTATTGCCTCAAGTTCACAGGTGTATAAGTATACACCTGTGTGTAGTGGTCTATAATAGACTTCATCAATGATAAATTTGAATTTTAGTTTCGCGTATCATGTGAGCATAAAATGATCAAATCGTAAATTATTATGGTACACTCTAGGTCGAGTTAATTTATTTATCAATAAAAAATACAAGCGGCGCCGCGGTGGCCTAGTGGTTTGACCTATTTCCTCTGAAGCAGAGTGTCGTGGGTTTTTACCACGAGCTTTACGGTGAAGGAAAACATCGTGAGGAAACCTGCACAACCTGCGAAGCAACTCAATGGTGTGTGTGAAGTTCCCAATCCGCACTGGGCACGCGTGGGAACTACGGCTCTAGCCCTCTGATTCTGAGAGGAGGCCTGTGCCCAGCAATGGGACGTATATAGGCTGGGATGATAATGAAAAAATACAGCATTACAGTAAAAAACTGCGCTGTAAAATTCAGTAGGTAGGTAAGACCAAATAGGGAAATAAAAAACCCAAAGGCATGCAAAAAAAACATTTTTTTTTTGGATTATTAGTGAGTTACTTATATTTAAAAATGTGAATCATCGGTCGTATGTTAAATTGCTAACCACATCCAACGTGCTTTTAAAAGTTTTTTTTTAAATCACAGACAATGCCGGCATTTTTTTTTTTCAGAGTACACCCGCACGCCGTAACTGGCAATGATCCGCGCTACCGCTGCACGAACGGCGTCATTTACACATTCGTGGACGGCCCACAAGTATCATTCAACAATGTGGGGATACTTTGCGTAAAGAGCAAGACAGATTTGGATGTGACAGCTGCGTTGAGGGAACGGCAAAAAGTCAAAATTGACCCTTTTAAAGGTGAGCGGGTAAGAATGACTGTGGGCCACGATCGGTTACAGTGAAAGGAAAAATGGTTTTAATTTTTAGAATAAAGTATTGGTTTGTGCGAAGCAGATGGTTTTAAGTATCCCCTAACTTGATGAGTGTTTATAAAGTCTAACAACTGAGTAACAAGTAGAAATACTCTTAGTAATATTGAGATATACTTAGATGAAAAGAAGTAAAAGAACATTGCACTTTGCTGGCGGTATGGGTTGTTCTATGGGGATTTGGAGGAGGAACAAGATGGGGCCTACGGGCCCCATATCTGGCTCATAGCAACAGGTGTACCCGTCCAATGAGAGGATCCTACCTCTATGTGGCTCTCGGGTGCATTTGTGGTGCTGGTAGCATTACACAGATAGTTTAAAGATAAATGTAACGTAATATGCTTAAGCATAATTGTAATCAATATATCTCTTTATTATCATCCATGAAACTTTGTCGGACAGGATTGACATAATTGCGAACCTAGGCTATCCGACGTTATGACCATAGACATAGGAAACATAAAAGTACCTACCGACACGAGGCGTTCTGACGAAAAGTTTAAAAATAGAACGTATATTTTTTATGCAACGCGGGGCAAACAAACCCCAAATGTTTATTAGATAAATTTTATCCTGAACAATAATCCTATTGATTCGTATAATAAAATAGCTAGTTTTTATTTTAGCTCGAGAGTAGAGCGTCGGAAGTTGTATATATTTACTCACTAGATGGCGCTAGGAGTCGCTACATAGTAATTGCACTCTACCCTAAGGGAGCAGTTCTAGACTGATGCTGAATCCATGATCCCAAGAAACGTGACAGAAATTAAATACGTATTTTCCAGCGGGCTTCGACCATATAGACGACCGCAGCCTGATCAATTTCAACGCAGTTCGCCTTTGCTTCACCGTTTACATTCCCGAAGGCGAAATAAAGCCACATGACCGGAGGGATTGGACCAAATACAACATTAACCTGACGCCTGTAGCCTCGACTGTGGTATACGATGCCAAGAAACTCAACGAGCTGAAGATTCAGTACGTTAACAAGTCCATTGGCTCGATGCTCGGAGGGACGGAGATTGTGATATTATGTGAAAAGGTTCGTATAAAATAAATTCTGTATTTATCGTCTGGATTAGGTACTCCTGGTTCTGGGCCAAGAGTACCCGGAACCAACGAGCATATGAAAAGACTAATGAGTGTTGAGGAAGCAAAAGATGTAACGTCAGGATCATAACAGGTGGAAACAAATAGTCTCTGCCCACCCCTTCGTTGGGTAGGTCGCGTGATTGTATGAAGGTAACATTGATAATTTAACGTTGTTAATGTACGCACTCGTTGTAGATAAAATTGGCTACAGTACTACCATAATACGAAGGCGAAGGTGATGCAATCAACATGCATTGTCGAAATTGGCTGGGAATCCATCATTACCAGTTATTTGTCCATTGACATACCTACTTAAGTTGTTTGTTTTGCAGTACGCAGGTCCGCACCCAGAAATAGTGTTCGTGGAAGGCGATTGGGAAGAAAAGGCTCAAATAACACAGTACCATAAACAAATGGCGTTGGTGGCTGTTACGCCGCCTTACAGGGATCCATTCTGCGCCCGAAGCGTGCCTGTAAGTCATCTCTTTGTGCTGGATCTAAATAACGCCTGCCTAATAGAATATAATTTGGAATCGGAGTTTTAAGTAAACTCTTGTTGTGTATGTGTGGATATACCACGCGCCATATAAATCTGCCTAAAAGTTCATTACTTAATACTCAGTTTTGACGCATTTTTGAGATATATTTTTTATGCGACGTCTTTACGTTACTCCCGGATTGTGTTCGAATCGCTTAACGGTATAGTGCCTATACAATTATTGGAATAATACCTTTATAGTTTTTGTGGTACTAGTCGGGGCAATGAACTTTTAGGCAAAGTTAGGCGGCGGAAGGTATTAGTAAACTTCTTCTGAACAGTATTTTTTTTAATATGAGCTTGTTGACTCTACTTGCATTGTCATCCAAACTACATTTATATACTTATTCGTATTAAAATTTGATCCGAACACCAGAAATGGGTGCAACTCGAGTTACAAGACAAGCGTACAAACAAACATTGTAAAACAAAAAATTGTAAAATTAAAGTTCAGAACTGCCTTACAAAAGTACCTACAACAAATCAAATCATGCCCAAGTCAAGCTTTAGTAACAATCGACAATCTGATGATAATTATCAAATTTAACAATAAGTTCAGTCTGACCTTTTTGGGGATAAGTATATTTTCCCAGGTAAATTTAGGTAAAGGGAAGTTAAGCGGAGCGGGCAAAAATATCTGGCTCGTCCTACCGGCCCCAGGCCCCAGGAGTCGTTTCAGATATTTATGCACGTCTTGTTGTGTCGGATATTGGTGACAGGGACTGTAATAGTTAAAATTTATTTTGTCAGGTAGAGGTGTACCTCCAAAGAGTGAGTCCACGCGGCGTGCTGGAGCGCAGTGCGCCGGCCAGCTCCGAGTACATCCCGGTGCTACCAAAGTCACACCCCAGCGAAATTGGTATCAAACGTCCACGTAAGTCTACTCCTTGTCTACTCTATCACAATCCAATGGGGGCTATCGCGTTTGAATTCGCCGCTAGAGGCGCTAGTGTAGCGAGAGGTCTCCGAAATGTCAAATGTCACTGGTTTTGGGTCAGCTACGCGGGTGTATTTGTAATTAGAATAATTTTGTGAATATTTTGCGATAAGTATCTGAAATTAATTATGGTAAATATGCGTTACGGGGCAATGAATGTCTGTGTTTTGAAACAGTTTTGTCTTTTAGAAACCTTTTTCCTCCCTTTTTTCCAAACAAAACGGGATTACGCAACACTGTGGCATGCTCGATAATTTTATGGTACGGTTTTAAGGTATTAAATATGATTTAAATGTAAATTTTCTTTTCATGCCCGTAATAACAAACTGACCACTATAGGTACTTCAGGCAGGAACTTTTTCTACAGTGGCGCCAAATGGTGAGCGCAGAAACGTAGGTGGCTGATGTTGAGTGTTATACTCCGTTTTGGTCGTTACTGTTACTACAAATTTATGGACGACAAAATTACATGATATACAAATCGGCAGTTTAAAAAAAATCGAGCAATAAATTTTCGTTCAGCCAATATCCGACCGATGCTTACTTTGTCGCCCGGTATTTATTGTAATGATTTTGATCGCAAGATCGCGGATACATGCTATTTTGTGTAAACCATATTAATTTCAAAGGACACTAACATTTGGAGTATAAGTAAATGGATTAGTTTTTTTATATGTCTATCACAGGACAATTTTGCCAGACCAGAGGGGCTACTACGAAACTCGCAAATCGAAGTTCGTATCGCACCGTCCCTTTCACTCGCGTATTAAATGACATAAGCGTCAGCGGGACGGCAACATACGAAGTTCGAGTTTTGCACTTCGTGGTATAGGGCCAGTGTCTAGTGGGTTGTGTGGCTGTACGGTATAAAATGTAGAAAACGAAATAATAATGAGAGGTCGGTCGGTGGTATGAAATAGCTTTTGAAGTTTTTGTCTTGAAATTTGACTTTTTGTTGCTTAGCCCGGGGCTACATAGACACCAAGAAGAGAAAGAGACCCTTCACGGAGCATTTATCGAAGTACATACAAAGCACAGACGTGACTGGAAATAACGACGTCATGGACATGTTGATACAGTGCTTTGGACCCTCGCCTTCCATCACTTCCAACCCTCAGGTATAAAAAAATAACCATCTAAGAAAGTATCTATCTATCTACCTAGCTCCTTTGTTACGATTTCACAACCGTTTTTCATATCATAACTGTCTTCCTTGGAAACTCTGTAGTTTTAGGGAAGATACAGGAAACTTCATTATTAAAACCCCTGGAACAAATTAAGAAAAATCAAGTGAACAAATACTATATTTTTATCGAGGGACTAAAATAAGCCAATATATACCCGAGGTGGTTAGGTTAGCCTCCCGAGCTCTAGCGAGGGTGTCTATTTATACGAGGGTAAGTAAGGTTCGCGGTAAGTATTTTTTTAACCAGACACAGATATAACAAAATCGCATCGGCGAAATAGTCCATACACAAACTGGACCAAATAGAATGGCACCACCTTCTATGCGGAAAAAGCATAGAACTAAGACCACGTACACTAAGAACGTATCATTTTTGTCATGAAAATGCTCCACACATAATCTTATTTTATGCCAAAAACTAAGCAAGTACTGGCTGTTTGAGTTTATCTAAGTAACTCGAAGTAAATTATAAAATTAATTACTTTTGCTCCCTAGGGACTAAAGTACTCACTTTACTCCCGCCTCGTAAGGCTATATTGACTTACTTTTATTTTTATTTTTGATGTAGTCAATTTTTTTTTTCAGAGCTTTGCGGAGATTGCTGGTTCAAGTAACAATGCACAAGTGCAACAGGATAATATGTGCCAGCCACATTCCACCTCCGGGACTTCAAACTCCTTCAATCAGCAAGTGAACTCTGCTGTAGACTGTATTGACCCTAGCCTTTACACTAATATAAATGCTACGCCTTCAAGTTTCAATCAAAAAATAGATAGTGACCCTCAAAAACCAATCCTTACCTTACCGTACCTTAATAGCTTCGACCCTCTCACTCCAGATGGACCAAACAAGCCGTTGGTTCACGGTGACCCATTGACTACTTCCAACGCAAATTACACGAACATATTAGAAAATAACACGTTACAAGAGGGAGCAATATGGGCTTTGAGAAGAATACACCGTCGAACCCAATACCAAATTTAATTCCAACTGCTTCGACGTCGTATCGTCAAATGCCTGATGTATTGTCCCCTATGTCGCAAGACGGCGGGAGTGTGAACGTTGACACTAATTGCAATTCTGCAGTGGGAACGGATCATTTTAATATTTTTGATGACAATGCCATCGGTGATAACGAGTACCGGAACATGGCAAACGGAGGAACATTAGAAAACGCTGCTGCTGATACGGGTGCTTATTTATCAAACTTTTTAAATACTGTTGAATTTGAATATGATATGGAAAATTTATCAGATGAATTAAAAAAAGTTACATTTTAACTAAATAAAAGGCATAAAAATATAGAATAATGATTTCAGGCAACATGGCCCGCAACCTAACCTACAGACTTCATACAATTATGATAAAAGACATTAAAACTATTAATATTATTATATGTATATATTGTATGAGAAGGAATGTCTGACGTAAAATTATGCTACTCGATTAAAAGTCACTATTTTTTGTATTTTTGTAAGTAGGTAATTAGGACGTAAAAATTATTGGCCTATGTAGGTATATTTTAGTTCTTATCAACTGACAACTTGTATTTAAATATGGAGTACCTAGCTTTTTATCATCCAGTGAAATTAAAATATTTATTTATAAGTCAAATATTTTAGTTCCAAATATGTAACAATAAAATCTTCGTGTATACACAGTGTCCGTCGAATAGTGTTAAATAGGCAGCGCTACAGTAGCAATGAGATAAATTATAAAGCAAGTTTTATTAAGATAAACACAGTAGGTATACCTAAAATTACTTAATAATGTTAAATAGATCACGAACATTTAATTACCGTCCACGTCTTCTCATAATAGGATATAGACACACTCTAGGTACTCTAGCGCCACTCTGGAGAGGTTTGCAACTGTTATTAGCTGGACATTATTGTAACTTCTGCGCCTAAAAGATTAACTTAACTTCAACAGAGAGAGGGAGCGAGAGAAACAGAGAAAGAAGAGTTTTTAATGCTGTTTGTTACATACAACACACACGAACATCACGCCTGTATTCCCAAATGGGGTAGGCAGAGCACACGAAACGTTACGGCTTCGGAGCCACTTTTAGCAATTTTAGGTTTTGGGTTGTTTGTTACAATTTTTAGTATACATTTTTAACATTTTTTTTGTCTTTGTAACGGTTCCATCACAATATATTTTCTCAATATATGTTGCACTCTAATATCGTTACTTTTTGTTATGAAAATTAACGATATTGGTTATAATCTCATTAAGGATCTATGTAGGGAAAACTGCTTTATTTTTTTCGAAACCATAATATCATATAATATTTAAATAATACAAAAGAAGGTACCTACTTGTTGTTTACTTGTAGTTTCTGTAATTAAAGTCGATTGTGATTATAGCATTTGAATCACTGTTCCCTTTGATTCACTGTTGCCCACACTCTCACAATTGTAAAAACTGTGCCAATAGGTTTACATTTTTGAACATAATTAATAAAGTGATATTTACCCTTAGTAACTAATTAAGTATAATATGACGTTAAAAAAACTTGTTATTCTATTTACTATATTTGTATCTTATCTGTTATTAGCTGTTATATTTTATTATTCAAGCAAAGAGACAAATGAATGTATAAAAGAAATTAAAAAAACTTTCAGGCTGTATGATAAACTTTGCATTTATTATCAATATGTATTCTTACTAGTGCTTACATGCTTACATATATCTTATGCTCAATACACTTAATTTTAGTGTCTAGTCATCATTAAGAACTATTTTTATTGTGCCTTTATCTGCTGAAACAAAAAAGGGTTTTAAGTATTTTTACTCATTTTTTATCGTAGTACCTAACTAAATAGATCGAGTCCTTAGGTTGACTGTGCAAAATATTTTTTTTTTTTTTTTCATGAATTAATAATTAAATAAACTATATACAGAATAAATCAAAAGATCTGGTCTCTTTTTTACATTTCCTTCTGACCTGCACCACTTGCATCTAATTCATCGTAATAGAAACGAGCGTCGGGTGACTGCATGTGGCCGCGTAGGTATATTGTGTACCATTCAATTTATAAAAGGGGATTCCCCATTTTTTATAGTAATAGTTCTAAATCATGCTCATTCTAAACGGTCCGAATTGTAAATGTGAAATAAATCTGAAATATATTGTTATCAAGATATTATTCCGTATTATTTACTATGGAGTTTGGCCGCCCCCTAAAAGTGCTGTCTCTCCATTTCCTATAAAATGCTTGATTACTTATTTAAAAGCGCAATTCTTTCAATCGCTGACAGCGATTCGCTGTGCTGCAGGGCTACTACGAAACTCGAAATTCGAAGTTCGTATCATACCGTCCCGCTGACGTCGTACCGTCCCTCTCGCTCTCGTATTAAATAGTATAAGTGTCAGAGGGATCGCACGACACGCACTTCGAGTTTCATAGTAGCCCTGCTGTTTCGCCATACAGTCAAAGTCAAAATATCTTTATTCAATTTAGGCTATAGACATGCACTTATGAATGTCAAAAAGAAATCTACCACCACCGGTTCATTGATGTGTTAACTGATGGTTAAATGTGATGCCGTCTCTGTCTATTCGAACAAAACAAATAGAGACGGTATCACATTTAACCGTCAGTTAACACTAACCAATGTACGGTGAAACAGCTAGCCTAACTAGCTAGCTAGAATAACTTTTCATTGACTCAAAATAATGTTGACTTCGAAGCAAATCGTTTACCCAATGTTACCTACTACCCTACTACTTTACTAAATTTACATCAGCATCGGACTTGTTGCTGTATAGGCTTAATTTCTTTTGTCTATTACGGGAGGAAATAATTAAAAAAATATATGACAATTAATTTTGTTAGTGTATGTATAAATAAAACAAAATAAATTCGGAGCCGAAACAATATTTGAAGACATTATACCCAATATATTTCGTATCAAAATGAACGAGCCGTTCAGCTCAGATATTCCAGAGCCCAAGAAAGTGGGGGTTTGGACTGAGGGCGCTCGTATAGAGCCGAAGTAAGTCAAAGTAGTTTTGGGATTGCTATAAACTTCAAAAAGTTATAAATGAGAAAGTTTGTGGGACCGTGTGTTTGTTATTTTTGTGCACAAAAACTGCTGGAATCACACAAAATGCTTTTTATCTCGATATTCCCACGGGACCCTTCTTAGTTTCCAAAATCTTAACCGCTAAGCCTCCTAGACACATTAAATTTTGCACTGATGTTCGTTATACAATGTAGTTAAATGAAGACATAAGGTAATCTTTAGGAATTTTCCTTTATTAATCCTTTGGTATAATGATTTAGCATCATTATTGCAGGGAATTTATAATTCCAAAGAACTCACCTGCATCCAGTGATGACATACCAACCATCCCTGACTTAGATGATCTGCAGGATATTTTGGAAATGGAGATATCTAAACCACCACCGTAAGTCACAGCAATAATATTCTTTTTAACCCTCAATGCTTTTGCATAAGAAAGGTGTTATAAGTTTGACCGCTATGTGTCTGTGGCACCATAGCTCTTAAACGGGTGACTGATTTGAACTCGTTTTTTTTATTTGAAATCAGGTTTTCTAGCGATGGTTCTTAGACATGTTTCATCAAAATCGATTTAGCCGTTATTGAGATATTGAACTTTGAAGTGACAAGTGAGTAGTTTTCCAACTTTTTGTTATAATTTTCATTGTGTTATTTAGCTTGTGCTTGCAGACTCGCCTATTACTCAGAACGAATTTTTAAATTGTTTACTTCCTAAAAATATTGATAAATTTATCCAACTAATAACTCTTTACCATTTCCTTTGTATTTTCTATAAATAAAAGATTCAAAACTTGCAAGTTGGTTTTCAATGAACAATATAACTATATTCTAGTTATTAGAATGTTAATATCACTACTTGTACTACTACTTATTCCGTGATATCACTTGGGACTTGTTGATTTTCCTTGTTTTTTTGAAGATTCAAAACTGAAAGAAAAAGAAAACTAATCTTTTGCTTTGTGTTCTGAAAGGCATAAGCAAAAGTTTAAGTGCGGAAATGTGTGAAAATAAAATTGAAAAAGTAACATGATTTTTGGTGAATCTACTGATTGATTATATCTTTTATTATCATGTAATCTACATTTTGGTTCAGGTTAGATTAAGTTTATTTTATTACAATTCTGTAAAGGTGCCAATTTCTGGAAAAATTGCATTATAAATCAAATTACCATTATGTACTTTGTCCATTATGCTTTTTAAAGTTTATATATTTTGATACATATCCAGCTACAGTTGCTTTTAAAGAGTGGTTTAGGTGTTAGTTAACTAACCAAACTTTGATAATGAAATGAGCTAGTAAAAATTTAAGATGCGTCATTGAGTTATCCAACTAAGAATTAACAATTTCTTATCTTTATAAAAACGTTGACTGTTACAGAGCTTCCCGCAAAGACACGGAGACGGCTAACACCCTAGCGGAGGTGAGCGGCGGGTACGACGGGTCGCTGGGCCGTGGAGGCGGCGCGGGCGCGCTGCGGGCGCGCGTGCCGCGGGCTGCGCGGGCGCCGGACGCCGTCTGGCGCGTCGACACGCTGTTGGCCGCGCTGCTCGAGGCGGAGCCCGACGGGTAGGGCTCTTACGGGCCTTTATAACCCACCAGGGCCCGATTTCTCAGAACGTAATAGTCTTATTCTAGTAATATAAGTCTTCTTTAGGGTGTTGTTTATTGTTTTAGTACAACTTTTCTTGTACGCGTTGTCCGCTCGAATGGATCTCATGGTCTGAAATAAACTGTTTTTTTATTTATAATAATATGATTAATGCTCTGAGAAACTTTACCCAGTAATGGGTCCCCACTGTTGAACTTTAAGTTACTTAACAGAGTTCTAGACTACTAGACTTGTTTTTTCTTTACTACTCCCCACTTTTAGCAATTTTAGGTTTTAAGTTTGACAAAAGTGACAACAAGTGCAATAGTGACAGCTTGCTAGCCTGTCGCCTACGGTATACCTTAACCTCAGTCACTTCTTACGACATCGACGGAAGAAATGGAGAGGTGTAATTCTAACTTGATACCACACGGGTACAAAAAAGAAAAGAGAAAAAAAAGAGAAGATAAATGAAGGCAGAAGGGTAGAAAAGTCTAAATTGTTATTAAAAAAACTCAAAACCGCAACCAAAGTGGATTAATTCAAAACAAGTACAAAATGGTCATTGAGCAAAAATACTGTTTATTATCTTTAATACTCGTGATTGAAGTTAATCCTCTTTGAATTGGGATTCATACGTATATATATTTGATTTTAGTTTATTAAAAAAAATATTCTTAAGTTATGTGATAGTTTTCCGTCCAATTTTAGGTTTAATCTAAACTAAACATAAGGAATGATATAATAAATTAATTTAACTAACTAAGCTTTGTTATTTCATAGATAACCTCATTATTGGCTCTCAAGCCCAGTTTAGACATGCAAGAAAAATCATGCAAATTGCATTACAGTGCGAGGCAATAAAGAGAACAACTTTGAAGTAATCAAATAGAGCACCGCAATGTACAGCAACTTGCACGATTTTTCTCGTAGATCTAAACTGGCCTTTAGACATTGATTGTATCAGGAAAAAGGCCAGCTGTGAATGCGGCTTACAAATGAGTGTGGAGATACGTGGTTAGAGTTTACTAAGTACAGTCAATGAAGTGGATCGCGGGCCAGGATGGAACCTTTTCGCTATAAATGCTATATTAACATTCCACGCATCTGAAAAGGATGTCATCGTGTGGAATTGTGGAAAGGTTCTACCCTGGTTTTAATTGCATTTCCACGATTTTATTTACTAAGGACGTAGGGGACTAAATAGTCATATTATAATACATATTTTACAGGACACTACATACTGTCAACTAGATGTACATTTGTAGCACTGTCATGTATTAACGCTTAATCTAGTTAACAATTGAATTCATATTATGTATAGAGATTGTTAATCTACAGTTGAATGCTTCTCCAATATGCTTATGCTCATTCATAATTCATAAAATAGGTGTTTTTCAGGGTAAAATGGGAACCCTTGAAACTGCATTCCCCCTCCCCATCCACTGCCACGGTCGCACCGCGCATACATACGCAATACGAGCATATTATAGCGATCGAAGAAGTAGGGGGAGGAGAGAATGCCCCCCACCCGACTTCACGGCCCAACTTTACGTTTTATAAAAAAATATGAGGTCATGCAAGCAATTACTGTAGTACATTCCGGGTCCACGAATGCACGGTCGTACATTAGCCGGCCCCGATGAGAGGCATAGGCTACGTACGTACCCACTATGCGGTTAGCCGCACGGTATTAGTGTGCCGTCCCTCTTCAAAGTATCAAGACTATCAAGTATCAAAAAGTAATGATTGTTTTTTTGGAGTCTTTTTGTATTTTTTATTTCAACTCCAAATTTGTTACTTTTATGGGTATCCCGTGAATCCGTGCTGCTTAAGTAGCATAGTAGAAATAAGGAATTGAATTGAATTGAAGAATTGCTGAGGACCTGGGTTCGATTCCCAGTGCTGGTCTCTTTTTCTGGTTTTTCTGTGCATCCATGTCTCAGTTTGTATTTTCGATATCAAAAAGTTAGCCACATAATGCGTAAGTAGCCTTAGACCTCAACTGTATTGAGTATGCTTGTACTAGTCATTGGCTGTGGGCGAACGGCCTTAAATACATTGGCTGAGAATACAATTTGAGATACAATGTCTATGAGTAGCTACACATTTTACCCGAATTTAGATATCCTATGCTCTAACAGTAAAACTTTGTATGAAGCTCCTAGCTGTACCTCCAGCCGATCGATAAGCCAGATACGCAGTTATAACCAGAACAATGTAAGACGGTATGATAGTAGCTGCATACAGTTCGTTCCTGTTCAGTAAACTTAGGCCGGACACAAAGAAATGTGAAGCCACTACCCAAACTATCTTGGGGTAGTATTTGTCATCAAGGCCGCTGAAGAATATGACGCTCCAGAAAGTGTTGAGGAGGATCATGCAGAGAGTCATGGCAGCGCTTGTTACGAAGAAGTATTCAGTGCCGGCGTTGAGGCCTAGCGTTCCTGGGCCCACCTGAAATGATATGAAATGAGAAAAATATATAGATATCAAAAACATTATTCCACAAGCACGATAATAGGCAAGATTCCTAAAAATATATAATTAGTACATCATTTAAACATGGCAAAAGTGAAAAGCCATTCATTACATTACTACAAAATGAAGTGTTTCCTTTCAAAAGGGCTTATTTCCATTTTTTTTCTCTTTTTTTAATTAAAAATGTAGTTCTGCTTAAAACCTAAAAATACAAATTTCCTTGAGGTTAAAATTCTAAAATGTTGACTCTTAAAAAAGGTTCAAATATCAAGGTTCAGATGAAAAGGGCCTAATTCTTCCTTATACTTGTATGTACACTTATTATCTAAGTTGAATTATAACTTTTTGCAGACAACGAAATAGCTGACTACTAAAAAATAATCAAGTAAAGGAAAAAAAACATTAGAAACATGTTATTCATTGGAAGAATTTGCTATTAGTATGTTTGTTTTTTTTTATTATGATTATGACACCAAAATCGCTTTAAGATTTAGCAATTAGCAATGATCACTATATCGAAACCATTAGCCATCAAATCAATATAATATTGTTATAATTGGATGAAGCGTAATAGAAAAAATAGCAAGTAATTTAAAATTGGCTTAATTAAAACCTAACGAAATAGTTTTGCCACAACAAAATGGCTTAATTCCAAAAGTTCGCATCAAAAGGGCTTAATTGTGAAAATGTATGATAAATTAACAAAATAATTTAGTTAGATAAAACAATGTAGGTATGTAGGTAGTGCCATAACATTTATGTCAACTTACTTAAATACAATATCGAAAATAAATTAATAATTTCGAAATGGAAACCGTGGATTTATGTTTTTCTCAATTTCCCAAATTAAAGTTCAAAGTGAAAATCAGCCCTTTTGAAAAGACACTCTTCAAATGAAAAAAATATTGGTAATTTTTTTCTGTTAATTAAAACATAATGAAGATTTTAATAATAATAATAAATCCATTTATTTCGGGCAACTTGCCTCTAAAAGCCCCTTAGTGGTGTTTGCCGTCTTGGTACACTTTTTACTTAGATGTAACATCACAAACCCTTACTCCCGAACCTTTATGTGTATTATCATCAGTTAATCTAATAATTATCAGAAAAGTATAAGCATAAAGTAAAGTTAATAATTATCAGACAGAAGACAAAATATAATGTCTTGTTATAATACTATTTTTACTCAGTATCTGGGGGCACAGCAGTGCCCCCGCCAAGTCGAGCAAAACAAAAACAAAGGCACGGCCCTACCATACTTTTCTCGAAGCCATTCAGGCTATTTTCAACATCCTGTAATTTTACCTCCTACCCAAATAGAAAGAAAAAAACTATAAATTAAGAATGTAAAATTAAATTGTAACGGCACATCCACATATGCAACAAAAAGGCACTGACTAAGCATCTGTGGCATTTTTGCCACAGCCTTGATAGATCAGTGATATCTTCTGTGTGTTTAAATTTAATTTACATTAGGTATCTAGACCTACCAAAACTAACAATTTCAATATCATTAGTTTAATGTGTACATTAGCCCTCTGTGCCCTAATGTGGTATGCAATAAAATAAAGAATTCTATACTATTATAATTGTGAATGGATGTTCCAAAACATCAACCAATTCAAAACTTGAACTTGCCAACTATATTTAATCATTTTGCTTTCTGGTTGACTCTGGCAGTAAATCCAAAAAGGATATTTATGCTTAGTATTTTAATAAATATTATGGGACACTTGACACCAATTGACCTAGTCCCAAACTAAGCAAAGCTTGTACTATGGATACTAGGCAACGGATAAACATACTTATATAGATAAATACATACTTAAATACATATTAAACACCCAAGACCCGAGAACAAACATTCATATTATTCATACAAATATCTGCCCAGCCGGGAATCAAACCCAGGATCTAAACCTTCGTAGTCAGGTTCTCTAACCACTTGGCCATCCGGTTGTCTATCTATTTTGCATTGGAACTCGCAGTCTCAGAAACAAGTTGGTGTAATTTGATATCTTCCTGACAGAAGAAAAAGTATATATAGCTTTGGTTTCATAACTAATACTGTGACCATGCTTTTTTCTAGTTACTTAATGTGTCAAATTTGTATGAAGCCGGTTCATAAATAAATTGAAAATAAAAATTGCTTACCGAATCTGCTAGAACGTTAACAAGTGCGAAGGCCCCACTCATGGCCCCAAATCCGAGGCCCGACACATAAGCCATCTCCAGCTTGTTGCTGCCGATGTCATGGTTTTCCGAAATCTCCTTAAGCCCTGCTTCGGTTTTCCGGAGCAGTAAGTACATGCCGTAGCGGAATAGCTCCTGAAAATATAATTTTGATAGATGGTTTTGATCAAGAAAGTTTTTTTTGTACATTACAGTGCAAGGCTAAAATATGTCTTGCTAAAAACAACAAGAGTGAAAGCCATTAAAAATAAAACATAATAATAATGCAAGGCTGGCCAATATATTTTCTATTTGGGCAAATTTTTTAAGTCTGAGATGGCACAGGGCCACCTGTACACTACTAAAATTATACACAAAGAAAAAAAGCTGGCCAATCAATGCATTTCATTTTATTTATTGCGACCATGTTCACATACATTTCAGGTGGTGGACAAATGCCATGACGGCCATTTAGCGGCCTGCAAGTCTGGGTTTCGCCAGCCTTGTTCTAATGTCTGATTAGTATAGTCGCCATAAAAAACATTAGAGTAGGCAAAAATTTATCACAAACAATTGATAATGGCACAGCTAGAAGTTTTAACACTGTTTTCGTTTGGGCAACTATATACAAAAGAAACGTTCACTAACCTGGAAAATAATCGCGAACACCATTCCAAACACTAAATAAGTCCGCAAAGGCACCACAGCGAACCATATTAACGAAGCTAGCAGAAACGACAGTAGCCACCCAAACGCTGCAGCAATCATGATGATGATGCGCACAGGGTCGTTGGCGATGGTCATGGCAAACATAACCAGCGGGGGCCCGAAGGCAAGCAAAGAACAGCTGTAGAACTCCGCGAGAGTCATGTTTCACTTTTCCGACTTTTACGTTACTCAAACAAGTCTATTTAAATTTATAACTGTAGTTCTTAATAAGTTATTTAAAATTAGTTTTTAACAATGGAATAAACAGTTATATGTACTGTCAGTGTGATATTGTAGATAAAAATTAGTCATGAAAAACCCGTAATATGCGGAACACGAACAAGCTAACCAACTCCAACCGTCAAGTTGACACTTATTTGACATCTCTTTTTTTTAATGTTCTTCATAAAAGACAAAAGTAACTAACCCACGGCAATGGGAGGTTAAGATCAATGTAGCATGTCTGCTAATAGCTATGTCATGTTACTAAGTATTCTGGTCCTTCTTTCTTAAGATAAGATCTAGGAAATAAAGCAAAACAAATAAAGACTGATTGAATCTTGTTAATACGTCAAAAATTTACTTACTAAATATTATATCTCTATCATAGATTCTATCTAATTTTCGTTAACAAAACGCAGGCCAATAATAATTTTAATTTTATGATTTGTGATAGCGAAACAAACAACGAAACCTTCATGCATCTTCAGCGAAACGGACTTGTCATCCGAAAGCTTCCGAATTAAATTAACTAAACGCATTGCACATTTTTGTTTTGTTTTGACGGGTGACACTCTTTCCCGGCCCGGATAATACCGACATGGAAATACCGATCCTGTTTTTCGTGTACACGCACATAAAAACTGACATGAGCTTATATGGGTGTATACATGAAAAACAGGGTTGGTATTTATGTTTTATCCATTGTCACCGTTTTGTTTTGACACTAGCGATCTATTTTTGTAAACAAATTTTTACATAAAACATATTTTTATTAAATTACTGTGCCATTGGTTCCAATTTAACACAATACTGAAAGAAATATGCCACCGAAACAAGCTAAGAAATCTTTATGGGTCGAGTGCGATAATTGCGGTCGGAGTATAACCTCCAACGACAAGACTACTCACGTGGAGTCTAAATGCGAGAAAAATCAGGTGAAATGCCCTTATGTAGAGGACGGGAGGCTGTTTACCTGGTTAGAGCGAGCTGGGACGCCGCCTGAGGGTGCCCCGAGGGATGCAGTCCTTGTACATCCATCAGCTGGGGCTCTAATTGGGGCTGTGATTGGTGGACCGCTAGAATTGAGTAGAGAAGGAGCGCCGAAATTGGTGAAACGAATGTGGCCGTCCAAGGCTTCTGCTCCCGCCGCTGTCATACTACCTGCTGCTGGTAAGTGGAGAAACAGAAGACTAGGTACATATTTTAAAAAGTTTAAAAACTTTTTTGTTCACAAACTGATCAACAGTTGACCTCGTTCGCACTTGGCGGTAAGTACTGGTACTGTCCATACTGCCAATATTACTAGTACTTAGTTCTTGTATGGGAACCCTATTAATTTTTAGGGTTCCGGAGCCAAAATGGCAAAAACGGAACCCTTATAGTTTCGCCATGTCTGTCTGTCCGTTCGCGGGTAGCTCAGGGACTATCAATGCTAGAGAGCTGTAATTTTGTATGGATATATAGATAAACTATGCCGACAAAATGGTACAATTAAAAATCCAAAAAATTTTTTTAGGGTACCTCCCATGACGTACAGTGGGTGTTTTTTTTTTTCTCATCCAACCCTATAGTGTGGGGTATCGTTGGATAGGTCTTTTAAAACCTGCGAAATATTCAATTTTATTCAAGTGCAAATTTTCATTAAAATCAAGCATCTCCCCCCCTCTAAAGTCTAAGCGGTGGGTGGAAACATTTGAAAAAATTCAGGATGTAGTTAGTACATCAAACTTTCAAGGAAACTTAACGGTAAGTTTGCTTGAGATTATTAGTAGTTTATGAGTAAATAGCAGCCTAAAGTTCAAAGTCAAAGTCAATTATTAGGATGTGGG